>NC_092565.1:20582998-20820498 GCF_037975245.1 Apostichopus japonicus
CCATCCATCCATCCATCCATCCATCCGTCCATCCGTCCATCCGTCCATCCGTCCATCCGTCCATCCGTCCATCCGTCCATCCGTCCATCCGTCCATCCGTCCTTCCGTCCATCCGTGCATCGTCCTCATTCGTTCTTCTGTTAATCCGTCTATGTGTCTCTCCGTTCTTCCGTCTATCTCTGTACATGTCTGTATTTCCTATCTGGATATAACCGCTTAACATTATATACATTTAGTATGATCCATGCATTTTAATCCCCTTCCAACGTCAAGTATATCTCTTCGTTATGTTTACCCCTGGATGGGCCTAACTAAGATACTCCATATATAACCAATATGATCGTTATCATCCGTATATAACGTTTCGTTATTAAATTACACAACTATTCCAGTAAAATGATGTAGGTCTTGTAGTAATTATTGATTCCTTTAGGGTACATTCTTTGATTGGTTTCTCTCTCTTTCTCTCTCCCTTTCTGATATTCATGGAAAGCATTTTCTTCCGAGATATAATCTAATATATACAGAAGACATATAATATAAGCAGTATGTTTGGCGCATAGTTATTACCACACTTCTGAGACAGACCACTTTTTAACGAATGAATATTTAAAGCGAATGTCTAGTCATCCATCTAACTATACTTGTTCTCTCAGACAATATTGGCAAGAAATATGCTTTTGTTTTAGCTAATCAGCATTCAGCACTGAACGATTAGTGATATCGTTTCGATTTTGACAATTTTTGCTATTCCAGTATTCTTGACATCTTTACAATTAGCATAATTCATAGCTAAGGCAATAAGCAGGTTACGAGAAGATTTAAGCCTTTTTGATACAATTTGAGAGGTAGACCATAGTCGGAAGAAAAAAAAAACGAGATTTAATTTGTGTGTTAGGAATTGAAATCAAGTTCAAGTTATATGTCAAGTTTAGAAGTGTTATACATTCATGTTTTTCCATAATATTTAGTGTTTATTCTCTGCGATTACTTTTTTTTTATAAAGTATATCAAAACAAATTGGATATTTAAATAGATGATCCTTGTTTGATCGAGCGGGGTTATTTTTTTACAATTTTCACACAAATACTCGCAAGTCGCTCTTGGTCTTGAACGAATCTTGAATTGGACAATTTGGAGGCAATAGCTATAAAAATTTTGAAGAGTATACAATTTCGATTGAGCCGTGATTCAACTTTTGTCCTTTAACTTAGTGCTAAACATTGGCGCCAAAGTGACCATTTACTATAATTGTGATTGCAAATTGCAATTCTACCGTGAAGTTGTAAGAGAATAATAACCTATCTGGGTCAATATCTTGATTTACTGATATTACTAACCTTTCACATTGCATGAATTAATTACTACCCTCAGTGGTTATTTGGAGCGAAAGAAGATTTAGTTTATGTTTTTTTTTTTAAAGTTCAAGCAGTGCTGGGGTTCGAATCTCATTGACCATTCTTCAAAGATGTAAACTTTATCATAATGGTTTGAGTTCTTAGCAAGAACTTGTCGTTGGAAGTTCAGCTCGACTTGACCAGTAAGTTCGCTTACCGCTTCGTTGAATTCCAGTTTAGACATATACCAGAATCAAGAGTGATAAGTTAAAGGAGAAACATACCCAAATCATCATCAAATCGCACCAACCCCCCCCCCCCCTCCCCACCCGCTGCCCCCACCTTACAGCTAAAAATATGTTCACTTTGAGGTTATCATTACGACACTAAAAAGGTCTAGGCCTTATAATCACGGTGACGCTGTAGGTGATAAATGCGCTTGACCAACGACAATCATACCCTATGTTATTGCTGTAAACTTGATGCACAGAAGTCGAACCCCCCCCCCCCTCCCAAGAAAAAAACAGGTGAAGAAATGGTAAGATGATACTTGGAAGAGTGTAAACAGGACAACGGAACTTTTTCGGTTTCTTTATACTCTTACCACGAGGACCATATAATGCATTGCATTGTTCAATATTGTCTGAATGGAGTTTATAAATTCTAGGTAGGGGCAAAATCCATGCAAGCAAAACGATAGACCATAGACCAGGGTTTCCCCAACCCTATCCCCCCCCACGAACCCCCTGTGGATGTCAGAGTTGTCCACGAACCCCCAACTTTTCGAGACACGATCTGAGTCATCATTATACTATAATACGCATAACAGTGCTTCGTAAAAGATCAAGTACATAGTGTAATAATGTAATGAAAAATGCACGGTACGGTACTACTATGGCAACATATCATGCTTATGGAACGCCAAAAGAGTTTGTCGATAGGTACGACTTGTGTACATTACTAACTTGTATGATATATCAGATTTTAGTTCAATCAAAAGTACTCTAGTTTTGACTTTCAGAAACGTCTCACGAACCCCCTGGGATGGACTCACGCACCCCCTGGGGGTTCATGCACCCCAGTTAGGGAACCCCTGCCATAGACAGTTTAAAACCTTGATTTCGATTGAATGTTAAGCCTAACCTGTAAAGCAAACAGACGAAGTGTTCTTCCGGGAAGACGGTTAATGAACTCCATTTTCGTATTCGAAAGGCCCGTGATAGGCAATAAGTGGTTCAAGATACGCGCTCTGGGACTGCTGATGATTGACGAACAAACTCTTACAAGAAGTAAAGTGGAAAATTTGCCGAGAAAATTGACTTTTAATTGAGTAATTTTAATAAAAAAGTCGACAGCCTGCATCTTCTGTCGACATTAGTAGAGGCATCCGCACCCACTTGTCAACTTCCGGATAAAGTTTCCAGTGGCAATTCTTCTTCTTCTTTTTTTTTGGCAGTCAGTAATTGAGGGAACATTTCATAAACCTTTCATAAACACTTGGAATGGTACTTAACGGGATAGTTCAAGTTCAAGAAAACGGTAAGAAGTCAATAAATAAATGAAAAAAATTGCATTGGTCCTCTCTCTAGAACATTCGTCTTTATTTTTTGGTCTTTGTGATAATGCTTTCTGAACATTCGCTTCAGGTTAGAACTTATTTCGAAAGAATTGATTTTTGAAGAAAAAAAAATTGGGTAAAAAAAACATTTGAGTAAAATTGTTGAATTGGAAGCCACCCGACGTGTAAGTTGTAATCCATAAGCCCTTGCGGGTTTCTCCCACATTTGTGGTCGCTTAAGCGTCGTAAAAATAACTGCTGATCATTATCATTATGAATAGTCTGCGATTTTATTCGGTAAACAAACTGACGTTGAGAAACTACGAAATATAAGGTAGCTATACATTGAACAGTAGTCTACTTTTTAATTTCAAATCATATTTTTGCAATCGAAGAACAACTTTGTCAACCATTCACTCTTTATTGAATAATCCCGTCTCATTTTATTCCACTGAACTCCCCAAAATCGAGTTTTCCATGACCTTTTCATTCAACTAATGATCTAGCAGGCTCCGAATAATAGTGCAACCTAAGGAGATTCCTCTATACATGTTGTAACCAGATAACGCACCACGCTGACAACTTACCCTTTCTAAATGTCGGGCAAGGGTGTATATTTCTTCATGGGAGTTCATTTTCTAAAGAACGACCCCCCCCCCCCACTGCATCGTTGCTGCCCCCATCACCTAGCAAGAGCAGCTGTTTGAGTTGAAATTGATAAATATTTCAACGCTAGCCCATATAGTGAACAGAGCAAGATAACAATGTAACTCATTATAGCTTGTTGGGTTAAATTTAATTTCAAGTTATAGTGAATTAAAAGTATAGATATAACGATAACACGTGCTTGTATACTACAATGAGGGGAGTCCCGAACTGTTTGCCATTGAAAAACCATATGCAGACAGTGTAGGAGGCAAGACCTATATAGCTTCTTGTAATTTCGGAAGATAAATCATTTTACGCGGAGTTTGTTACTGCAGAAACATACCAGTCTTAAATAACAATACCGGCCTATACCTATATGTGGTGGACTATATATCATAGTAACTTCACGACGAAATATTTAGCAGAATGTTAGCTGCGAAACTCTGTTGAATTGATACCAAACCTAACCTGTTTAATACGGTGTCATCTTTAAATAATAAGTGTCAGAGAAAAGAGTAGCCTACCATTTCACGAGCTACTCTGAAAAGTAAGCAAGCAATGACCAGATGGTGGTTATATGGTGGTAAGTTGGCTTATCAAGCTATATAAACAGGTGGTTTTCATGGTGGTTAATGGGCTTAACAAGCGATGACCAGGAGGTGGTTAATGGGTTTATCAAGCTCTTACCAGGTGATTATATGGTAGTTAATGGGGTAAGCAAAGATGACCAGGTGGTTATATGGTGGTTAATGGGCTAAGCAAAAGATGACCAGGTGGTTATATGGTGGTAAGTTGGCTTATCAAGCTATAAACAGGTGGTTTTATGGTGATTAATGGGCTTACCAAGCGATGACCAGGAGGTGGTTAATGGGTTTATCAAGCTCTTACCAGGTGGTTGTATGGTGGTTAATGGGCTAAGCAAAGATGACCAGGTGGTTATATTGTGGTTAATGGGCTAAGCAAGTGTTAAACAAGGTAGTTACATGCTATGTTGGTTCATGGACTTTTGTTCTGATTGCGTGCAATAGCCCGTCATATCGCTATGAAGTATCAATTATTATATATATCAATAATTATGCCTAATTATGAATAGATATTCATTTTCAATGGTTACGATCACAACAGATCAGGAAGATTGATTGTAGTTTCAATTATTATCAGAAACAGAAACTGCTTTCCTTTGTACATAGGGTGAGCAATGTGGAAACGTTACCGATGTCGTTAAAATGTTGAACCGTTCTATAATGTGAGTAGTATTCAACATAATGACAATTTGATAAGACAGACGAATTGGCTATATGTAAGTAATCAATAGGAAATACATTATATAGCTACAAAATGACCAAAACGGTTTTTATATATATTAAATTTCAACAATTTATCAGTTTGGCAGCAAAAGTATCAATTCTTCATTGACCATAAAGTTATTAATTCTAGGTGATACCATCACAGTTTTCCCTCAACTCTTGTTTAAAACTTCATGTAGCCTTTCTTCCAATACACATGTGTCTCTTCACCAAAGCCTGAGGACACACAGTTTTGAAGATTAAAGACTAAAAGTATCAGTTGCAGTTTAAATTTACTCCATTTAGGGGGACTTGTGAAGGAAACAACAGTATCATTTGTTTCCTGATGTATGGGTAATTTCACTAATTTGTATTAGATAGATAATCAGAGGCCTTGCAAAGCCAACAGCCCATGCGTCACTTACTAGAGCGTCTTAATTGAAGACGCATGCATCACTTACTAGAGCGTCTTAATGAAAGAGGCATGTTTCACTTACTATAGAGCGTCTTAATTGAAGACGCATGCATCACTTATACTAAAGCGTCTTAATGAAAGAAGCATGTTTCACTTACTATAGAGCGTCTTAATTGAAGACGCATGCGTCACTTACTAGAGCGTCTTAATTGAAGACGCAAGCAACACTTACTAGAGCGTCGTAATGAAAGAAGCATGCATCACTTACTACAGCGTCTTAATTTCGTTACCTGGTGCCACCTCTGACTAACCTCTTCTTTTTATCTAGTTAGATCTTGTAAAAAGTACTTTTCATTTTCTTGCACGAGTCTATCGACCTAGACTCGCCTCTATATCACCTTTTAAGCCAATTTACAAGCAGTACAGCCTATTTTCAAAGTAATGAACGTAATGGACGGCGAGAATTCTCTATCGTTTGATGTCATTACAATTTAACCACTAAAGGTGAACCATGTTAGGATTTGTTAAAAGCCCACGGGCTACAGAGAGAGAGAGAGAAATAGAGAGAAAGGTGGAGGCAGAGAAAAGAGTTGAGACGAGGAAAGAGATGGATAGAAAATAAAGTCGAGGGAAGTCACATGAACTTCAGTAATCTGCGTTACCAGCGAACCAAGGCACTTAATTTCATGTCTGCACATAGTGTGACCAAATATAAGCATTGAAGAAAAGCTATGAACTTTAACCCCCTTTTTGTTACCTTCTGTCATATTAAATTGACTCATTTCCAGTGAAAGTGCGCGGTAACTTAAGCGAATAATTATGTCCCGATGAGCAGAGACTTGCAGACTGATTATATGTTGATAACACTAATAAAAAACAGGTGCAAGCCAGTACATTAAACTGATTAAAGGTGAAAATCGAATCACGACGCAATCCAATTTCAGAATGTTTGCGCTTCTGTCTAAAACAATTTCAAACGTTTACGTCAAATTTCAAGATAATTAGGTGTATACGGCTTTTGAACAGTCGCGGAATGAGAGAAATGTATCGCGTCTGTGAAGACTGACGGATAGTTATTATCAAGAGAAGATGAAAGAGTCAGTTCAGGGATGGTCTGTCTCTCTCTCTTCACCCACCTCTTTCTCTCTTTATTACAAGGAGACCTGGTTATATAGATTCCGGCAAAGATGATACGTTCTTTGTTTAAAGTCAATAAACGTACACATCGTTAAGAACGAACGTAAGAATTCGATTGAAGAAATTAATGGCAGGAATGAAATTGATGTCAGTTTGAATAAGTTTATTAACTTTCAAAAGTGCGAATGACTTTTTTGTCGTCGATACAACTTGTCCATACATCATTTTAAACCTGACGGGATTGGCCCTCTGGTAATCGAAGCGGATTCCCATGTGGAATTGGGGTGGGGGGGGGGGGGTGATCTTAGTGTCCTCCCTAGAAGAAAAAAAGATTTCAAAATGGTTGTCTCTGATGCATGTTAGACTATAAATAAGGTCGATAATTATTTCTAAACGCATGGTTGTGCTACGAGGTAATCTTGACTGGGTGAGATCGAATGTGGTGTTGGGGTGGGATTCCCCTACACCCTCACTCAACATACTTAGATTAAGTACCGGTATTCATCTATGTCAGCTTCACAAACACCATTTCCAACATCACCCTGTTGTAAGAAGTCATCCGAAATTAAGATAGAGATGATGAAACTTCTCATCAGCATATAATTCTTATAAAAAGTTTAGGAACATAGTTGTCACAACAACTTGAAACTCTTTGATAAAAGTGTAATAAATCCCGTACGACATTGAATTATTATCTTTATATATAGAGTGTATATTGAACTTGAGTAAACCACGGTATGACTGTATTATTAGTTAGCTGCCCCTTAGTGTTACTAAGAAACAATAATTATACCATTATAATATTCTGATTTGTTGTGTAATAGTTCCTGTTTTTCGAGCTAACCATTTTCCAATTTCTTCAGAATATGAATAACTAGGTAACATTAGTGAACTAATAATACATCGAAATGAGACATGGCACTTGCAGTCACTAAATGGTATTTTTATGTAGTAACATTTATCGTAAACATCTGATTGTGAAGAGTGCGGGTTCGGTATAAAAAAAAGAAGTTATCAGTTCCGCGATTTTTTAACCCCCCCCCCCCCCCAGCCACACACACACACACACACACGCACACACACACGAGATGATTTTTTTTGAAAGACCCTCGTCCTGGTTTATTTCCTTTCTTTTATAATGCATTTGGTTTTAATTTTAGGACATGTTTATCTAAACTGCAAGACAGCGATGAATAGGTGAAGCGATATCCACTGGGAGGCTGAATCCAAAGTGCTCTTGAAACGGTTCTTGGGGATATTTGCAGCGTATAGAAGGTTGGCATCGTGCCCAACCATGGTCCTAGCCCTAAGGACACCCCTGTGTACATCAAATAATATACAATAGTGTATACGTTCTTGGCAAAACTAAAACTCTTTAAACTATATGTATGATGTAATAAAGATTTCTTTTTTTTTCCATGGGGCAAACACGTTACCATTACTTTTATATAAATGGAGACTACATATACTCTAAGAACCCTCACCTCAAGAAGCACTTTTCGGAAGACTTTCTCGTTCATTTCTGTCTATAGCTTTAGTAATAATATGAAATATTATACAATCAACATTATAAACCATACATCCGCGGGTGTTTATTCCTGTATATAAAAATGCCCATATTTTAATAGCGAGGTTAAAATTAAATGAATAAACCTAGTGGCAACCTGCCGGATACATGTTATCTATGCAAACAAATCCATGTATTGGGGTTAGCAACCAAAACAGTCTGCGGTTTTCTTGGCTTCTAGTTAGCCATTGCAACCTGTCCTACATGTAAATAACCTCCACAATTATCTAGTCGTTGGATAATAAGAAACAAACAGACATCGTTCAAATATGAAATTCTTAACTTGAATATTTTGTTTACCTTTATACTTTAATTTCATTGATTTCACTCGACCTACTTTCTTTCTTGTAGAGTATCTTTCGGGAATATGTGTATTTTCAGTATTGATATATACATTGATATATAGTGATATATATATATATATATATAATATATATATATATATATATATATATATATATTTATATATATATATATATATATATATATATATATATATATATATATATATATATATATATATATATATATATATATATATATATGTATATATATATATATATATATATATATATATATATATATATATATATATATATATATATATATATATAACAATCATAATAATTCATTAAAAGTAAGAATAGTTGACTTTAATAAACATCCTTATTGCTGACACAGCTGTGCAACTTTTCAAGAAGCTAAATATTTTTTCTTTAAAGCAGTATACTGTGTTAGGTTAGTTAGCCTATATAATACAATTTCCAATATCTCCAAATGTTCTACATAAATGTTGATTACAATTTAACAGAAAGTCGTGGTCGACCAGTATATGTAAAGTTATGCATGTGCGGTCAAATTTTGTTGAACGTCAGAAATAGCATACAATACCAAGAAATGAGTTTTACAGGTTAGAATACTGCTTCCGAGAATTGTTGGGAAATTATTGATCAGTTTATGACAATGTGGTCACTTCTGTCATGGATTTAAATGTATAGTAGTATCAACACACCTGCAAGAATCATTGGTGTGATGTGAATGTTTTTTGAGAACGGAGAATGTAGGACCACACAAACAGACAACATATGTATAAATGTTTAGATGAGGCGATATAAACCGATAATTGGCGTATTGAGATTTCGTTGGGTCGTTGTCGTAATCATAACAACACTTGTAAAAGGCGCTCAATGCATTGAGGTGTTGTCTATAACTACACGTCGATTCCTTGAAGCAATAGAGAAGGTATACCTCAAGTCTCCCAGCATTGGAGAATGTCACAGCTACTGTTTTGAATTCAAGATCGTCGGTGAATTTTGTCATCGTAAATAACGCGCAGCAATCAAGCCTTCTGCCAATCCTTCTTGAAGATATAGTGACAGTCCTATAGTACTGAGCATGCGCACGAGTATTTGCTTTGTATGTTTGGTTGTAACTATGAAAACAGATCGAAATACATTTGGCCTACGAGTCGTCGAGGAAAGCTGTCAATGACGTAAATCAGAATTAAGTTTCGTTATAAATCCAATGCGTTAAAATGTTTATGACGTTCTTTCACGCGCAATCAAGTAATTAAACAATCGTTTGGTTGTATAATCTTTCATATCTTCCAAAAAAAAAACAAAAAAAATGAAAAGGCATAAGATAACACACCTGGGCAATCACACAAAGTAAGATTAACTTTCGTTGGCGGGATTATTTGTATACGCGCCTGTAGAGAAAACATGACGTCACTGGCTTGCTAGGAAACTGGGATTTTTGGTATGCTATAGTTAATGTTAAAGACAGTTTCGCGAACGATCTAACTATTATCTCATCATCAGAATGTATTAAACAGTCCTATATACCAGTAAGGAGAGATACTCAATAATTCTTATGACTATAAATCATTGTTTTCTTCTACTGAGTATTCGCTCCCCATATATAATACATTGAACACATTTCAGTAGAACTGGTAAGCTATTTCAATTAGGCAATACTAATAATAAATCAAAATGATATGTGAAGTGGTATATATGTGAGTTATAGTAATAACAAAGTGAAGTAAATATCTAGCTTTGACGGTGCGTTATGTGACATGACTGAAGCAACATACAGGGTAAAATCTAGGACAGCGTGTGTTTGAATCTGTACCGGTATACACTTCTATCATCTGTTGAAAGTGAGGCCTCAGTAGAACTTGACTGAGCCTATCCTGTAGTGTGAGTGTGTGGGGGGGGGGGGCGGAACCTAAGCACGGCCCACGCTAGGATCGTAGCTTAGAAGTGCCTAATTTTGGGTTATTAAAAGTACTTCTTCAACTTTCGTTATTTAAAAAAATTCTTTCGTTGAAAAAATAAATGAGTTTAATTTAAGTTGAATTCGTTTCGGGTGGGACCCGGATGGGTGTTGGCTTTATTATTTTACTTGTACTATAATTTCTTTCACAAAATGTTCCATATATTTCACCAAATTGCATTGAAAATATCACAGTTTGTTGTGATCAATTTGGCAAATTTTTAATGTAATTTCGAGATTGATATTATATAATTATTGATACAGTTTATTATACTTAGCCTTCAAGTGTTAGTTTAGACAGTAAAGAAATTGAATAATTCATATATGTTTGCAATGACCTACTTTACGGATTCTTTTGGAGAACGTCGAATGTCGTTGAGACAATTTTAAGAACAAGACTGTATATAAGTATTTACAAATATTTGTTAAATTACGTGAACGTCAAACATACGTCACAAAGCCGTTGGAACTAAAAGCACTGAGGGGTGAAAGATCTCTTGAGTGTTGGTATGTCTTTGAATTCGTCAGTAGAGAGTAAATTACACTTCTTTTCATGAATGTTATTCCGTTTAGGCAGTGTACTTTACAGCAAAAGACAATCAATTGAGTTGTAGTAATGTTGATCATTCCTAAACCATAACTTACTTTCAATACCACCGTAGCTAGGATTTCAGGGGTCCCGGTTGAAGGGCGAGAGATTAGGACTTACAGTCACTGTTACTTGATCGAAGCTGAGTTTGACACAACGCCAAAAATGTCAAAATGCCAAAAATGACACAATAAAATTATATCCCTGGAAAAACGTGGCTTGTGAAGCATTATTCTGTAACGCAATTGCTGCAGACTCCGTGATTTCCACCGATTTTTCGTTTTCCGAGCATGGTTAACTCTTTAGCGCAGATTTGGTTGACAGAAATTTGCCGAAAATGTGTGAATATCAGTTCAAATACTAACGTATTGTTCAAACTCAGGGCCTGCGAGAATTCGTATTTTCGGAGGGGTAAGTTATGAGCTCAAATTGTTTTTTTTTGTTTTTAATTGTATGTGCATTCCTGACAAATGTTGGTTTTAATTAATTAAAATAACAGTTCGGACCGCTTCATCTTAGCTTTGTACATCAAGCACTTTCAAGGTATGTGACCCTTCACTGCTGGAGAAAAGTGTGCAGTCTTGTTCTGAATGTCAAGTATTTGCCTACCATCGGTAACATGTACAGAAAAGATGAAGTTCATACAAACAAAAACAACGATTTACGACATAATTATAATTTGTGTTTGTTTATATGTATAATTTCGGGTAAATAAACATTGTCAATAATTAAAGAAACAGAACAAGAATGATATTATTTTTGCGGGAGAACTTTCAAATACATGAAAATAACGACGGAGAAATTTATCAATCGATCTGTTATTCTGTCAGATTGAAGATTCGGTGACCACAAAACCATTTTTGTTTTCAATTTCTTGTACAAATATATAGAGAAGAAGCTCTACTACTCTTTGTTCAAGGATTTATAAATAACTAATGATAATAATAGTAAATACGCAAAACATATGAAAAAGGATATCTTTTTTTCCTATATTTGCACTTAGGCAAAAAATTCACTAAAGGAAAATGTTCACTTGGGCAAAAAGTTCACTTAAGCAAAAAGTTCGCTTAGGTAAAGAGTGCGATGCTCCATGCATTAATAATGTCTGTTTTTTATTATAATAAAATGTATGCGATGTCAGTTCCATTCTGCAATAATCTTCAATTAACTTAAGGAGCCATATATATATATATATATATATATATATATATATATATATATATATATATATATATATATATATAAATATATATATATATATATATATATATATATATATATATATATATATATATATATATATATATATAGATATTTATATATATATATAATCATTCTATCTGTTACACTGTCATGACATCATTCCTAATGGAGTTGTTGGACAATACGCCGTAAACTTTTGCAATACCAACAAGAACAACATGCAAAAAATCTATATATAACTATATATATATACGGTCGGCGTCCATGGCCTGGTGGTTGGGGTGACCGCGTGATGGGGCGGGAGGCCCGGGTTCGAATCCCGGTGAAAGTTTTTTCACTGTTCTGGATTTTCCAACTCATTACATTTTCAATTACATATATATATATATCTATATATATATATATATATATTTGTTATCTGTTTCTGTCTACTAATATTTCCTATTGGAGTATACGGATTTTCTTTATAATGTTGAGATGCACTCTAGCCCAACCTGTTGTACCAGCTATAAACAAAGATCTCGTGTTGCCCAATTTCAGAAAGTTTCTGTCATCTTCTAAACCCAAAGCATACTTTCTCTTGGGATAGTCAATTAGCTCTTTTTTTACAATTTGAAAGACACAAAATTTAAAGGACATAATTTTAGATTCAAGTTTTGCTTCTCTGGTGTGAATAGAGCTTGGTACTTGCACAGTTGACCGTTTTCTGTTCGGATTTAACTACCTTATCTCCCGCCTCGAAATAGATGCTTTTATTTGGTAGCTGACAGTAGCTCTTTAAACCCCCATTGCGTCATCATGTCACGATTTGTCAAACTTATGATCTCCAATATCAAACAACATTTTAACTTTAGTGTCTGATAATTGGGTAAACGAATACGACACGTAGCGTTAGATGTTCAGTCCTTCTGATTATTTGTATGTAAACCGAGATTGCTGCAGGCGTATGTCATACCTATTTTCTGTCTTTAGTTTATAGCCTAATGAGAGATACTTCAGATACCGAGTCCTCCTCCAATTCTTCTTCTTCTTCTCCGTCTTTCTCTGTCGGCTTCTCAACTCCATCTAGCCAGCTCTCGATTCTGTTTGTCAGAACATCTTCAGACGGGACAATATCGTCACGTGGTAGTCCATCCTTTAGGTCGGACAAAGATTTAATCGCTGTAGAAGCCCGAGGAAGTACAATGTCTGTCGAAGGACACACTTCCGATAGCTTCCATCGTCTCATCTTCGGTATCAAGTCGTCGTTATTCGTAAAAGTTCGTTCATCGAGTCCGTTTCCAAACGACTCGGGGCAACTCAGCCTATTTGGTCTTAATAACGACAACGTCGACGGCTCATTGGTATCATCGCTGTTACGCATTGAGAGGCTCATCCTATGAAACGACGTGTAACCTCTTGTCGCCTCCGGGTAAAGGATCGATCGATCATTCTCGGTTTTTCGAGAGAAATGATAGCCTTGATTGTTTATGTCCTCAGCATACTTGCCAGGTTGCACTTTTAGAATCATTCCAGCCGTCACGGTAGAATTCTGATGCAGCTTTTCATTCTGAGTCCCCTCCTCCATATCGCCAATCATAAATTTTGCTTTGGAAGACTTTTCCAAGGGGCTTAAGGGCTCTGATGTTTTTCTTTCATTCTCCAGTTCACCATCATTGCACATGATGAACCCGTTAGGTATGGAAACGGATCGCGTCAGCCGTCTTCTCGTGATTCTTCGCTCCGTGGTGGAGTAGCTATTAGGTTTTTGTATTGTACTTTGATCAGTAGTAGATGATGATAAGTTTAAAGGCAATCCAAAAGGTTTCTTAGATTTATTCTTATGAAATCCATTCGGGAAGGCACTGAAGGGTCTCTTAGGGTGATGACAGCCCCACCCATTCCAAGATGAGCTCAGAGAAAGGGGCTTACCGTCGACGTTTTCGATTGAAGGTAGACAAACCATGGAATGTACTTCATTCAGCAGCTTTTTTCTTCCACCCGATTCATATAGATCGTCCATCTTGATTAACATGGCAATAATGCGTCAAATTAGGCTCAGACAAATCTTTAATAGGGGATGAGAAAAGACACAATTGAAAAAGAGATAAATTGGTTGATCAAAATCAACTGTCAGACCCGTAGTAAAGATATCCCGATATAGACATATCGTGATTAGTCTATCAATATTTCTTAATCGTACTGATCAAAGAGGTTTATGAAGGGACTAATTAATCAATTAACGCAGGAGCTGAAACTTGCAATTTTTCTCCATGACTTTTATTACGCTTTAATATATAGCCTAGCTGAATTTACGACTCATATATATTTATTACCCCGATAACTGACTGATGACGATCGACCCAATTGTCTTATTGATGGTAGTAGCGACCTTAAACCATCTTCAGAAGATAAGGATTCCGAACATCAAAGATTACCGACATGTGCATCTTTTTTAAATCACTCGTGCATTGCAATTAAGGCTTAAAAAATATCCTGTTAAGGGATTTTATTATGGATGTTGTCGTCAGAAGGCCACTCATATAGTTTGATACTGGGAATGATTGCAAGCAGCCAAATAATACGAAGTTGACTAACAACAAATTTAGGATTCATCAAAATTCAAGTTTATTGCATTACGTGATGGGAAAACTCCCCCAAGTTTTGAGTTTCTATTAAATTTGATTCATTGTTCAATATTAAGTTATTAAAAATAATATATAGTGTCGTGATTTTATTTGAAAATAATTAACATTTTCCTTATTTCTATAATACGTTTGATGATGTTACGGAATTGTTACAATACCAATATCCAGGTCTTTTTTATCTAAACAAAGTAGGCCTGGATCAGTTGACATATAGATCAGCTGATCTCTATTAAATGATGGATCACTGTAAACCAGACAAACCAATTAAGCCGTGGCCGGGATTTCACGAATTGATGTTTTCTTATATATACATAATATAACAAACAATTACACCTACCACGTGGCAAATCCATTAATTTTTGAAACGTGTTATAATTGGTCGGAAATGTCACGGGCGTAGGCAGGGTATAATCAAGAGGGTTGAAGAGGGTGACTTGTCATTGAAATGGAAAAAGGGGGAACTTTTTGTGGACACGGTTCAAATACCACAGAAAATATCGACAGTTTGCGGTGAATTTTAACCTTAACAATATGGAATTATTAAAGAGAGTAATGATATTGAATCGGTTTGCTTTTTTTGTGTGTAAATTCAACTGTTTGAGGGAAATGAAGTGAAAAGCGAAGAAAGAGTTTAAAAAAAAATTCAAACTTTCTTTTCAGTGTACTTACTCTCCATACTACTAAACAATTTGAACTTTATATTAGGATACATATTTTAATAAAATGTGGAACGAATATGTTGCTTAACGCTGCAGATGTGCGATTATGTGATCAGCAGAGTTAAATGTTACGGCTATATAGTATGAGAAATGTAGGGCATTTCTTTTAGAACGTTCCCAATCATAGCCTCTATACTGTGGCCTCTATAGTTATGTTGGTTTTACCGTAACACTTTGTTAAGGAAATAGGATGTTAGTTTAACGAATTACCGATACAGTAGTGGGATGTGGTGTGTGTGTGTGTGGAAGGGGGGGGGGGGTATTGTATGTCTTATTAGTGACGTGGTAATGAATTCTGGTAAGCTACGGTAGATGAGGACCGTGGGAGGGGGAGAGGGTCTGTTCGTCTTCTAGCCGAATTGTTACTACGCGCTTTCAAGCTTGTGCTTAAATGAAACTTTCAAAGACAGATATAAAAGGATTCGTAAGCTAGGTAAAATGTTATGATCTCGCCCCCAGAAATTGAAATTTGAGGTAAAGTTTATGAACTATATGTAGTATGTTTCTCATCAATAACTATATACCATTTATGAATATTACTTTAATTTTTTTATACATATCTCTATAATATGTATATATGATTATGTATGTGATGAAACAACTCCACTCATTTTCTAATCAATCTTTACTCTTGTAAGCAGTGAATGAAGAAGTATAACAATATCATACCATAAAAGGAAATCGTGCCAGCCAATCATGACATTTTTCAGGCCCTATTTTTATTCTGTAGGTTAGTAACCTCAATTTTATCATATTTCATTTTCCCCTCCCTTCCTTTATATGAAATGTTCTCACAGCTGCCGTGGAGATTCAACATCCTAGTTAAGGAAGTCTATTGCATGACTGATTTTCAGCCCAGACATCGAAGTTTAACGTATTTAACAGAGAGAACGAAACAAGCTGCTAATGAAGCATGCAGAGGCGAACTCCGAAAATTGAAACCCACTCTCTTTGCAAATATTGCCAAAAAGATAAAATTGAGTAATTAGCTTCTCAAGCGTGTATGTTTACAATTTTTACATGATACTTCATGTGGGTTATCATACAGAGAGTGTTGAGAAAAAAAAACTTGTAGTGTGCAATTCACACCATCTCTCTTCACTCTTCTTATCATCTTAGAGTTTTATGTTTCATCTTAGCGACAATATTCTTGGTCCTATGTCTGATTTTTCCATGTCTCTCAATACATAATAATAATTCCTTGTCTTTATTGCTGACGAGAATTACAAACATAACAATCTGCCGCGAGTATGTCGATCATAGATATAAAAGTAGGTCCCTCTTATATACGTATGTTTCTGACATAACATTTTTACTGCAACGTATCTATGCGCTGAGACTTGCTGCTGAGACGGTGGCGTGACAAAGGAAGGTCATAAAGGAGGGGGAAGGGAGGGGTAGAAGTGACGAGAGAAGGAAATTCTTTAGTGGGGAGGAGAGAGCGGAAAGGGGGTGCTGTGGGCCAGGCGCGTAGCCAGGAATTTGCCAGGGGGGGGGGGGCGAAACTGTAGATTCGGCATTGCAAACTATCTGCCCCCTTCGCCCCCCCCCCCTTGGCTACGCGCCTGTGTGGGGCCGGTTGTCTGGGGGGAGGGATAAGATCGTTCGAGAGAGAGGAAATGATAGCTCTTTTTGATGGTCAAGGAACAGTGAAGTCCTTTTTTTTGCTCTTTCTTCGAAAGAGAATGTATATATATATATAAGCTAAGGGGACACGGAATTTTCACCTGCTCGCCAACCAGTCCCACCATTCCCCTCACATACATTACATTGCTGTGAATGATATCACTATACAGTTATGTGTCATATAAAATTTAAATTTCGCTCTTTGTTTTTATTGTCATTAAACCATATGGTACCCAACATATATAGATGGCAGCACATTAAGGGCGTGGGATGTTGCGCGAACGCAAATCATGTCATTTGCTGTTCCCTGCTCATTACGTTCAATCACGTTTACAAACACATGAAATTGTTTTACGCACAACATTCGTGGAAGCAGCATGACATTCTACGCAGACGTGGTCATAAATTTTACTATTTGCTTTTCATCATGTTACTTGCAACCCGCATTAAATACCACAGTTTCCAAATAGATGGGCCTATGGTTGAACGAAAAAATAAATATTAATACGACATATGTGTAGCAAGCGAATGTGCAAATTTACATGAACTAATAATATGTTTTGATGAAGAAAGCTTTAGAATCGACAATCTTTGTGTTTTACTTTTACCCTTATTGTACTTCCGGCCATATATAGTAGGCTATTTCGTATTGATGGTACCAATATATTACCATATAATGACTATAACCAAACGGTCTTGATTTTTATTCACAAAAGTAGATAATATTAATTATTTGTTGATCATAATACTTATTGTTAACTCAGTGATGAGTAATATATGAAAATAAAATTGTTATTTTCAGTCAGTGAAAAAAGTAAATGTTCTATGTCAAAGATACTAAATAGGACTGTTGTAATATCACAGTGTTATCTATGGTTTTTGAGAGTTATACAATAAACTGCAATGAGTTTGGTACGATGTTTTTGCCTTGTTCGAGTTACACGTTTCCAGTTCCATGCTTCTTCATCCATCCTGGTCGATTTATCGATATTCTAAAAACATCCAGACTGTCTTATTATTTTTAATACATCAGTGATCATTAAAACCTATAGCCGGGCCTGGTATACGTAAAAAGTGCAATTAAAACTTACCTTTCATATATGATGCCTTTTTTATATCTCCGGTAATCAAACTCCATATATATATTGTCCCAATTGATAGTAGTATTTAAAACTTTGAATTTCAACTTTTGCAAATATTTGTATATTCTGTTATTCTCCCTTACTGTTCCTCTCAAAACCTGTTGTGAAACAATGTATTTTGAGCAATAATTAATAATTAAAGTAATAATTAAAATAACAATTATTGGCAGAGACGAGTCTGATGGGTTCATGGATTCTCAGTTAATGCTATGAATTTCTTTTACAGCAGCAAGCCACTGCTAGACAGCTAAATAATCCGGCTTATACAACAGTAGGTTACAAGGAGGGTCCAATTGCCTATCCTGTTTACAACTACTTGTCGCTAACTAATATACAATAGAATCCAACAGCCTGTAAGCCAATCGGCGTTCTTTTTTTGGACCATGTAAAGGACATTGTATATTGTTCCTCATTGTAGCCTTTCCCTACACCCCTCTTCTAAAATCAATTCATTTTGGTCTACCTCTCTACTTGTACCCCTAACAGTGTATAGATCTATCTCTGATTGAGATTCAATAAGGAATATTGATTGATTTCTTTTCAGGGATTATCGATCCATAACACGTAAGCTTGTTCACCATTAAGTATGCTCATAGAAATACGATCAAAGAGTTGAATTCAGGTACATGAAAAGTCAAGACAGGTAAACAAATGATTTTATAGTCAAGTCATACAGGAACGAAGCTGAACCGAAATGTACACAAGCACACATACACAACACCCACACGCACATATACACGCACACATACACAACACAAACACGCATGGCATACATACACACACACCAATGTGGACTCCGGTACCGACCTGCTGCCAATCTCAGGCCCTCACAGTACGTGACGAATTGTACATGTAATATTATTTTGTGTAAAAGTAAGTTGGCCTGACGTTTCGATCCTAGCAGGATCTTCTTCAAAGGCTAAAAGCCTTTTTAGCCTTTGAAGAAGATCGAAACGTCAGGCCAACTTACTTTGACACATTCTCCTACACACGCTTCTCGGCCTTTTTGGCTAAGATCATGTGTAGTATCTGTTCCCTTCGGGAATGGTGATGCACACCTGACGATGATCACACAGTCACAGTCCCGATGCAAGGGGACTGGGGTTGAGAGCGGATCAGTCGTTTGGTAGTTTGGTTTTCGTGCCCAGGTTCTTTCCTGGGTGACTTTTTCTTAAAAAGTATTCTCCTACACAGGCTCTTTAGTGGATAAGCAGTTTGCTAACAGTTTTATTTTATTTTTTCATTTTATTTTGTCAATGTTTTATGCCTCTCAAAATAGACGCTGATTTTTGTCATGTTTTATTGTGCTGACCTGTTTTGTCGGGTCGAAGGTGATTGGAGGGAGGGGGTGGGGGCCTTGGTGAGCCGACGGGTGTGTCGGTGGTTTATTTTTTTATGAGTTATCCTTCCAAAAGATGATTAGGACAGGAGGGGGACATGAAGATGCTTGTCCATGGGGTTCTGTTGTCTGTAGAGGAGGGTGGGGGGGGGGTCTGTATGAGTTCGTACTAAGAAAGTTACTAAATTTAGTAATTCCATAGGGATGCACAACCAAAAGGGGGAGGAGCAAGGGACGAGGTGGAGCGGGGGGGGGAGGGGGTGGTTGAGGAGAGGCAGTGGTTGAGGAAAGATAGAGATGAAAGTACCTCCCGTCATAAAAACTTCTCAATTATTTCTTGACCTAAGAATAATTTGCAAAGATCAGCCCCACCCCAAAAATCATAAATAAATAAAAGAAGGAATTCAGTGTGTGGTAGCAGTATACTAATGTAGGCTGCATTGAACATAGCATTTTTCTATTGTTATCCATCGAAATCTTTGTAGGATTAAATGAGAGAATTTCCCTAATCAGATTACGTAAGAACTTCAGTAAGGGGACGCTGACTGAAAATAAATCTCAAAAGTCGTCAACACACAACCTTTTATTGAAGTGAGTAAAACCCAATCCATAGTTTCAATCTTGCCAGAGTATCAGACAAAAAAAAATGTCACATGTAAATTTTTATCATTTCAAACGCTCTGTCAATATTAAAATTTAGACTCCCCATGGGCAAATTTTTTTCATCAATTTCATGTTTTATCTCTCAGACAGTTGAATACTTTATTCGTCCTTGAAAGTCTGTTGACTCGACGGATCTGACTCATCTTGCTTTTCTTTGTTACTTTATATCGTCAGTAAAATTGCAGCATCTGATTTGGTGAAGCTAAATTATATCGCTATGGGTTCATTCATGTTATAAACAAGAATATGAAACATCAATAAAACTGCATTTCTCATATTCAGACGGGGGATGAGGGTTAGTTTTAGTGGTGTGCACGAGACTATGTGGGGGGGGGGGGGGGAGTGGGTAGCTATTGCCATTGCCATGGATGATTCGGCGAAGACCATTCATCCGGGGATATTTTATATTCAGTCGGGGAAAAATCATGAGAGCACTCCTCTAAGCCCAGGACGCAATGAAATGCGGATCCCGGGGTGTTAGGTTTTATACATTCTTTCAACCTCACACATAAATTCAAACAAAGTAATTGTAAGCACAACCTTGCGTTTAGGTCAACTTAAAACCTTAAAACAGCATTTTGCGTTAGGTCGCCGCTTTCTACATTTTTGACATGTCCATCGAGTTTTTTTTACATATATCAATCACAAAACAGCAAACTAAGATATTAGCCAAGTTTTTCCCTGTCAACAACGTTAATTGGCGAGTAATTAAGGATATTTGCAGATAATGAGAAAAGTGTCCACGACAAATTCCACATTTAAAATTAATCGCATACAGTTCCCCCAAACCCACTAGTTTGAATTCAACCAATCAGAGATGCAGGTTAAGTTATGAGCCGTTGCTCAAAATAGCTTCAAGACTTTGCGTTGGTACAACCAGGGAGATGTATGGAACTCCCTGGTACAACTGCCATATATAGACTGTACACAAATCAGGCATGGTGTTGTATTACGTATTGGTCAATGACGTTCGTAGTGTTTAAATATTCATATTATGGGCGAGGTTTATTGGGATCCCAACGGAAAATATCTTGGAGAAAACAAAGTTGAAAGTTGCAAATTTTTCGACTTTTATGCCACCATTTGAAGTAAGATTTAAATAGATCAGCTAGTTATGTATGTCGTTATGGCATAGTGGAGTCAGTGAAGTTGAGAAAAATCATAGAAAATGACGCCAAATGCTGCTTTAAGCTATAGTCTAAATATGTCTCAGAATGCACTGACCAATTGACCGCCTCCGTTATAAAATCCTGCAGGTTCCGCATTTGGCACTTTTATAAGGATCCATGCCCTTAAATACATTAGTCGGGTGGACTTCAGAAACCACGTGCGCGACACCGGTTAGTTTGCGAAAGGCTGAAGGGCTGAGTGAATCAGAGGATGACGTGAGTATGCTAAGACCTATGTTTGAGCTATAATTCCATTCTATTGTAAATAATCCCCTTTTATAGTATGGTTTAAATCAAATGAACAACCGAAAAATTGACTTGAGTAACATATAAAACAAATTTAAAAAAATATTGAAAAGAGCAGCGAAATGTTTGGCTAGAATAGGATTCCAACAAGTTCCAACCCCTCCCCTCTACAAAGTAAGCTTTTCATCCCTTCTTTTCACCTCAAACTGGAGAGTGTGTACCCTGTTTACATGGTGTGCAAGGTATACTGTACCTTCTGTCTGGCTTTGCAGTAGAGAAATATATGGATCGTCATCAACTAAGAGCTGAAGAGCTGTATTTGATAGATCACAGGGGTCTGTACTAAGGCCTGGAGGTTCCTGGTTCGAATCCTGTCCGAACCAAAACCGTCTTTGCTCTATTCAAGGACGTTTTAATCAGCAATTTGAGATTCCGTGGCGATCTAATTATCAGACAGGAAAATAATCCCCAAAAAATATTTGAAAAATTTCTTTTGTCCTCTTATTTTTTTTATTTTTTTTTCCATTAACCACAAGAGCTGAGGAGAATAACGTTGCTAAAACTCGTGCTACAAATATGAATATATATAAACTGGAGATATATCTGTCGTCATGACACGTGCATGGACACAAAATAAAATGATTTTTATCGCTACCATGTCAAACATGTTTGTCACTTGGTTGCCATCTCTTGCATTGATTGCCTATTTTGGTGCAAGGACACTTCCTTTTACGGATCGTGTAATTTCTGTCGATGCTTCGTCAAACCTCAAATCATTTTCAAGAAGTTCACTGACAGTTGTAATCCTTACCACAAGAAGAAATCTTAACATAAAACCTAATTTCCATTATTTTTGGTCAGTCTTATGTCGCTTCGGGGAACAATAGTCTTCTTCTCCTCCTACTCTTGCTCCTCATGCTCCTCCTCCTTCTCCTTCTTTCTTCTTCTCTTCTTATCTTCTTCTTCTGTATTTGCATTTAGATACAGTCCGATCTCCAGCATCCTTCAGATTCCAAACGAGGCAACTCATCGATAGCACAGTTATTTGACTCGATTCTTGACAAATTTTCAAATTCATAAACGCTTGACTATTTTTCAGTATAAGTATAGTCACGTTTCTATACGACAGGGATTTTTCTTGGTTAACATATTGATCTTTTAAAATATGAGCAACGCTGGAAAAAACCTTGAAGGGAAAATGTGGGAAATAGACTAAGAAAAAGAAAAAGAGAAATGAAGAGAAAGAGAAAAAGAGATAGTTTTAGGACATTTGAGCAATTGCCTCTGTTGTTTATTCCAAGCCACCAGTAACTTCTGATACTATTACCTGCGCTATGCCTTTTTTTTTTGGGTTTGTTTCGATGGCTGCTTAACGCCATGATATTAATAGATTAACATTAATACCAGCATTGCTAAATGAGGTTATCATTGTTGCTAGCACCCTATGGTAAGTATACACTTCAGGGTGAAAGTTGGCTTTACGGAAATTCTGGTCCTCATTTTGTCAATTGGGTGTATAGTTGTCATACCATACTTGATCTGATTCGATTCACTGGAGTTCTGTGATTCGTTTGCTTTGAATTATTTTAGGCAATTGTCCGGGCCGATTGGGATTAAGCTTGCCGAGATCTTTTCTTTCTTGCAATTTATATTGATCCGCCGGTGAGTTTACCGTGCATTATCGATAGGTTAATGCACGGTCAGCTGACGGCAACGGACCAATCAGATTCGCTCATGTTTGACAAATATGAATGGACGTTGTACAATAATTTTTTTTTTATATCTTTCATAATTTCATATATACTTGACTTTATAACTTCAACACAAACGTGCACTTGGATTCAATAAAGTATTAGTTAGTAATATGTCGTATTTTTAGTATACTAATATGAATAATGTTTGTAAAAATTGATTATCGCTACGAATCAACTATAACCCCACACAAATCCTGGGGTGGGGATGGGGATTACCCCCTCCCATTGGCAAAATCAAATTGGCAAAAAAATCATAGTGCAAACAGAAGATAAATATATAAAATGTACTATGTATATGCTCCAACAGTATTTCAAAAGTTTTGTATCGGTTGCATCTACCCTCCAGATTACCCAAAATTCTCAAAGAGAAGGGGATACCCCTCCCCTTAGACCCTCCTCTGAAGGACATTCTAACCTATTATCACCACCCCCCCCAAAAAAAAACAAGTTTTCCCCGCTGGTGAATGGCCTGCATTCTACAGATTGTTAAACCTAAATAGAATTCGCATATTTTCGTACCGGGTGCAAAAGTAAAGAAATGCACTGTTTTGATGTTCAAAGGTCTAATCAAGTAAATTGTGTAATAGTACAAAACATAGTTTGATATGAAGTATAATAATAATAATAATAATAAAAATAATAATAATCATAATAATAACACTAATAATAATAATCATCATCATATATCTCCATATTAATTTCTCAACACTTTCTTTTAATCTCTTCTATGGTTCTACTGTGGTCCTAGCGAACGATGGACACGGTATCGTACTGGTTCTCTGGAAATCGGTCGGTTTGGTCGCCCCGGTCCAGTCACCTGCCTCAGTCGTATAGGCCGGTTCTGAGAAGAATCCAACCAATTCAAAATTCTAGATCGAGTGGATACGTCCAAATAATCGACACCGTTCATGAAATGTGGACCAGATCTGGTATGAGTCGATCCATCGGTATAGGATGAGGTTGATCCCGCCGGCACCCTCCTTATGGCATGTCGAAAAACGGGGTCGCTACGGGGGACCACTTGTGTTACTCTTCGAGGCCCAGGTAGAAATCTATCGGCAACGGGACCCGGATATCGATACAAAGGATCTTGTTCATAAGTCACCGGAAGGTGCTGGGGTATTGACGGTTCGACCACAAAGCGCTCACCGGTTGATACGTTCCTAACATGGTGCGGTTCACCCCTACCGGTTATGGACTCCACTTCGAATCGTTCCAATGCTGTTGGTTTCGCTTGGTGGGGTTCTTGAGAAATCAATTCAAAGCTGGTCCCTGGAGGGATGTAGTATACTTGTTGGTTTAGTCCATAGCCGGATTGTCCATAGCCGGAGGGCCAATAGTTATAAGGATCATAGGCTGGACCTCTGATGGGTGGCACAGAGGGTCTGTACGTGGCGTATGCAGGATATGGCGAATAAACGTTCGGTGGATATGATGGATAAAATTCCCTAAAAACAGTCGAAGGCTGTACGGCCCTGTGTAATCCGTCTTGGACAGGTGAATATTTATCACGTGGGTAATCGGCTGGTGGTAACGTATCGATAGGACGCCCATTCCGTTCGACAAGGCCTTCATCAAAGTCGTGCTGACGGTCATCATTGACACCTTCCACTCGAATGGATGGTCTAGGAATCATCCTAGAGACACGAGAAAAAAAATAGAAAACATATATTTAATGAGAAATTGCCAAAGGGTGATTAATTCAGGAATCACTTATAATAAAACGAAACCCCGTTGGATAACATTCAACACCATTTTATCACCTTTTTGAGTATTTTGTTGCATTTTAGAAACTGACCAGATTATCGGTGTGCTAAACTAGGTTGTTCAGCCATTTTAATAGATGAGCCTTGAAAATTTAAAGGTTCTTTCCTTAAAAACCAAAGAAATAAAAAGAGTATAGAAATACAATCTGTATCGATGGCAATAATCTTAAACTATTAAAAACATATCAAAATGAATGTTGTAGGTTAACAACATATTAGCATTTAATGTTGTAGGTTAACAACATATCAACATTTAATGTTGTAGGTTAACAACATAACAACATTTAATGTTGTAGGTTAACAACATATCAACATTTAATGTTGTAGGTTAACAACATATCAACATTTAATGTTGTAGGTTAACAACATATCAACATTTAATGTTGTAGGTTAACAACATATCAACATTTAATGTTGTAGGTTAACAACATATCAACATTTAATGTTGTAGGTTAACAGCCTATCAAATCAATGTGTAGGTTAACAACATATCAAATTAATATTGTAGGTTAACTACATCTCAAAATTAATGTTGTAGGTTAACAACATATCAAATTAATGTTGTAGGTTAACAACATATCAAAATTAATATTTTAGGTTAACAACATTAACAACATATCAAAATCAATGTTGTAGGTTAACAACATATCAACATTAATGTTGTAGGTTAACAACATTAACAACATATCAAAATCAATGTTGTAGGTAAACAACATATCAACATTAATGTTGTAGGTTAACAACATTAACAACATATCGAAATCAATGTTGTAGGTTAACAACATATCGAAATCAATGTTGTAGGTTAACAACATATCGAAATCAATGTTGTAGGTTAACAACATATCAACATTTAGTGTTGTAGGTTAACAACATATCAACATTTAATGTTGTAGGTTAACAACATATCAACATTTAATGTTGTAGGTTAACAGCCTATCAAATCAATGTCTAGGTTAACAACATATCAAATTAATATTGTAGGTTAACTACATCTCAAAAATAATGTTGTAGGTTAACAACATATCAAATTAATGTTGTAGGTTAACAACATATCAAAATTAATATTTTAGATTTACAACATTAACAACATATCAAAATCAATGTTGTAGGTTAACAACATATCAACATTAATGTTGTAGGTTAACAACATATCAACATTTAATGTTGTAGGTTAACAACATATCAACATTAATGTTGTAGGTTAACAACATATCAACATTTAATGTTGTAGGTTAACAGCCTATCAAATCAATGTGTAGGTTAACAACATATCAAATTAATATTGTAGGTTAACTACATCTCAAAAATAATGTTGTAGGTTAACAACATATCAAATTAATGTTGTAGGTTAACAACATATCAAATTAATGTTGTATATAGGTTTAGCCCTCCTTCACCATTATGAACAGCTTGCTGTACTCCAGAACAACATCGCGATTACCCATGCTCATTATAACATCATCAAGGCCTCTTTGAGGATGCACGTAATTTTAATTCATTAAAATAATGAAGTTACTCTCTTATACCAATGTACCAACGTTCCGTTCAATTTTAGAGTTGAGATGTCCTGTTAAGAGTGTGAAGCGCGAGATCAGAATAGTTTCATGAATGGTCTGAAATTGTAAGGGAAAGTCTTTTACCTTTACTAGATCTTTAACAATAGCACGACATCCTTCTGCTTTCTGTAAGTCTTTTGAAATGCTATAATATACTCTTTTTTTCTCCAAATATTATCGAGGTATCAATTATGTCGCGGTACCTATTATGACGCACTTTGTCAAGAAAGAAATTTCGTGTACGTTATTACGATAGCAACGGAAAATAAGCTTAGCTTGAGGTATGAGAGCATGTCTCTCAATGTTTTTGTCTTAAACAATAATATCCAACAGCGATATCAAGTTTCAAAGTTATGTCCACGTCATGAATATCCAGCACCGATAACCTATATTTTTTTTATATTTTGTTTATGTATAAGCTTACATATATTGACTCAATTGTGAATTGAACCGGTGCTGTGGCCGATCGTGGATAAATACGGTGGCATCTGAAGCAATTAGGTTTGGGATCGGGAGGTTCCGGGTTCGATACCCGGTCTGGTCATAGTTATAGATGGGTTTTTCATCCAAGAGCAATCTACGGTTTTCCCATCTGAAACTTTCTAACTTTGAAAAGATTCCAAATTTGAGTTAAATTATGAATTGGAAGCAACCCAACGTGTAAGTTGTAATCCATAAGCCCTTGCGGGTTTCTCCCACATTTGTGGTCGCTTACGCGTCGTACATATAACTGCTTATTATTATTAATTGCTTCTGCTCAATGAATGAATTAAATAAATAAAAAATGAGTGTATTAATATTCGTGCCGGATGAAGGGAACGCAAGAAAATGATTAATTTGTGATTGGGTCTCGGTCTCTCGGCGAAAGGTTTCCTCACTGTCAAACATCGTATTATATATTTGCCTCCATTAAACTCCCATCTTAAACAATCTTTAAATTTGGGTTTTTGCCCGCAATATCAGTGTTTCTCCTGGCACTTTCACATCACACTTATGTCATCAGTTTAATGAATGTTTAAACGTAAGGCTCGGGGTTTTATTTTTATTTATATCTTTTTCCGATGTAAGATTGATGAAATTTCGTCACCGATTTTGAGTAATTTATTGCTTGTACGTGATAAAAAAAGTATTAATGTTAATGAAATCTGTGTTACATATACATCCTAGCTCGATACGCTTGGTCTACAATGTAGTCAGATCTAAACATACCAAGTCTCTTTTGACAGCTGCAAAAGGCCAAAATCTGTCGTAGCCGAAAGCATGAATATTTATATCTTACCGATTCGTTGCCTCCGTCAATCATTCTTGTTTTTTTAAAAGAGAGGAACAGACAAAAGGAAGAAATCAACAGCAAGGCCTGTTAATACCATTTTACCAAATATTGCCAGGCAGTGGCGTAGGAAGGTACTTTTGAGTGGGGGGGCTGAAGACTGATGGCCGGCCTGGGGGAGGGGTCTAAGGGGAGGGGGTCTCCCCCTCCCCTTTGGAATTTTTTGCATTTCCAGGTGGCCTCAGATGCAATTTGGTGCAATATAGCACACTTCAACACCCACTCCATTTTGTAAACTTAATTTTGTATTTTCACCTGGCCTTAGATGCAATTTGGTGCTCCAAATGAGATTTTTTTTCTCATTTGGAAATGAAAAAGGGGTTTTCTGACTTGCGGAGCGGGGGGGCGGAATGATACTTCCGCCCCTCCACATTTTTCACTGGGGGGCTGGCGCCCCCCAGCCCCTCGGTTCCTACGCCCTTGTTGCCAGGTAATTTAGGGACAACGAGCAGGAGAAGAACAGTCTATTTTGCTGTGTGTATAATAACAGAATAACAACAGAAATTTCCACAACATCATGCAGTATTACAGATATATTTGATGAAGCCTTCGTAAAGGTATAATAAATTATATATATTAAAAATGAAAAACTAAGAAAAAATATATTTATCTACTGCAAAAACAAGAGCACGTGCATGTATAATTCGGAGGCGGGCCTGTTAGCCTCTGAGAAAGATCAAAATGCTCTATATAGGGCCTCTAAACTTTATATAAGTGAAATCTATATTGAAAAATAGGCTAGAGAGTCAAATAATGGTAATTTAAATTCATACTTCTATTTCTAGTTCTAAAGTACGTACGTCAATCTCTTAGAATGGAATGGAATTTTTACTTCCTTTTCGTTTTTTTTCTCAAACGCAAATAACAGTTTTCTTGTCATATGCATATTCGAAAGTGACACATTCTCTAAAAATTACCAAGTTATGCAAGTAAAGCCTAATATTTTAATAACCATGACGTTATTTTTGAGGGGTTTCTTGTTGAAATCTGTCAATTTTAATTTAAAACTGAGAAGCTTGTGGTATATTAGGTCTGATTAGAGCGAGAGTCTGGGCGCTAAGGCTGCATTCTTTCAGCACGCTAAAGGTTAGCAAATGGCTTGTCAAGTTTCGTAGACTTAGATGAGACCAAAATAACAGCGCCCCCTGTTTACTTTATTTGCGATTGTTAAGCCCCACTGGATAGCCTTCCATCTATAACTGAGCACGATCTTTGGCGTTAAATTCATTTGACTGCTCCATATAACACGCGAGTTATTAACAGCTAAACCGAATACTTTTGTTTTAGTGTTCCACACATTGAAGTTAACCACTTTTTTCGTTTCAGTGGCAAAGTTAAGCCTAATCTGAATAAACAGTTTGAAAGCATGTCGTTTCTTTGCAGTGTTTTTGTAAACAGATGTATTTTGTTTAAGTCTATGGTGTGTTCTCTATTTTTACACTTTCTCATATGATATAGCAAACCATGATGGATTGATTCACTCGTTAAGATTTATGAATAATGTCTCCTTGGCATCGTATTCCGGGATATTTTGAGCTGATATCCCTTAATTTCATAAAACGATCCTCAATCTTTGAAAGCCTTGTCGAAGTTTAAGTAGGTTGGTCCTCACACGTTGTCGCCAGATGTTGCCGTTCGTTCGTTCAGTCGTTCGATTTAGTCTAGCTTCTAAAGTTGTCTATCCAGGGATATGATTTCTCAAAATAACCTTTACCTACTTCTCGCACGCAAGTTTCGAATTAATTTTACACAACTTTAAAGGGAGTGGATATCAAATTGATTGAAAATAGTAAGAGTAAAAAAGTTAATAGTTAAACTGAACACAGACATGAGACAGAAAGACAGACAGACAGACTTGCATATTTATCATACTGACAGACATAAAGTTCGGTGCACAAACAAATAGATAGACAATCATATATACAGAGAGGCGTATATGAGTCATAAACAAACGAAACCAATACAAGTCACGAAGGTTGTGAGATAGACAGACAGACAGACAGACAGACAGAGTGCTATATAGATTAATAGACAGATACCCCCCCACTCCCTCGGCTCGCCCCTATCACTATAGAAGAATAAGTCACTTGATCCATACAGTTACATTGAACATTTCGGTAGGAGGAATGTGGAGTAAGTTGGTCGGGGGTTGTGGTGAGTGGGTGTGAGAAACAGAAACAAGAATTAATATATGAGATTCATTTTTCATTTTTTTTTGGGGGGGGACTCAACTTTCCTCTCTTTTACCTGTGTGAGTGAGTGCATGGGGAGGGGAGGGGAGGTGGGTGGGGAGGGATGGATGGAGTGGAGAAGTAGAAGGCGAGGAACGTTTGGTTTAATCTATTTATCGCATGTACTCATGTGAGATGTCACTATGATAATGCTCTTAAAAGAAACAGCCAAGACTAATGCCTTCACACTTCCTGAATTGTTGTAGATAACTAGGAAAGTTACTTATTGACGGATACGAATAAGTGCTCTCTTTAAAATTTTGAATAAAGCTCAAGTGCTATGTATTTCCGAATGTCCTTCCTGCAGAGCTAATGATTAAGATGAAGAAACAGAGACAGTCAGTGGGGTGCAGCGTTTATCCTCTTGAAATATTAACAAGGCTATTGAGATGCAAGATATCGAGAAAGAGAGAGAGAGGTGGAGAGGGAGAGAGGAAAATGATGGGATTTCATTTCTGTAATAATAGTCCTCAAATGCTATTCCGAACAGGCCTTTTCTTATTATATGTTACTTCATGTACATTATAAGGAGGTTGTTGCAGAGCTGTTATTCTCCTTCAAATTCTGATTGCATAATTTTCGTGAAGGCTATATGCAGATTATCACAAAACCAGGGAACATTCTCGGTGGTGGCAACGGGGACTGGAAGGTGGTTGAGGAGGTAGGGTGGGGGTGGTAGGCGTAGGGTAATGAGGGAATGACTGGTATTAAAACGTAATTGTATATTGTGTGTTAAGTAGTAAGTATAGACAAATCTTTTCCTCTTATGATGTTGGTGACGTGGAAGCATGTAAAAGTAAAGAATTTAGAAGAGCACTATATATATATATATATATATATATATATATATATATATATATATATATATATATATATATATATATATATATATATATATATATATATATGTAGACAAAAAAAGACTAGAAGACGGTACAAGGTAAGGGAAATATGGTATATATGTGCTAAAATGTGTGCAGGGGGAGGGGTGGAGTTCGGTTGAAAGCAGGGAAAGGAAAGAGGGTTTGTGCTAAGGTGGGGGGGGGAGGTTACCTTTCCACTTCTGCTTTGATATGAGGGTTCAGTTGGTATTCTGAAGGGGTACCATAATTGTATCGATATGTATAATATAATATATAATATAACATAATTATATATATATATATATATATATATATATATATATATATATATATATATATATATATATATATATATATAACCAAACACTCTCACATACAAACACAAACAGATATATAAAGAATGATAATAGGATGTCACCTCCTCAAGTGTTTTTTTGATAGGGTTTCATTGATTAGCAAACCTTTGAACTTTATGTATAAATTCTTCGTTCCTGGCTCAAACTTGATGGAATTATTTTGTTTTTGTACCGGTACCACATAGTCTATATCTTATCTTACTTTTTTTTTTTACAGTCGAAATTGTTAGAACCACATTTGTGGCACAATGAACGCTTATCTTGTCATTTTCCACATAAGGACAAACATCGTACTCATGTTGAAGAACAGACAGAACGGCGAGAAATGTCCAAAAAAGTCGGCAATTAGTAATTAAACACGGGTTATTCCAAAATATAAAAATAATAATAATTACTTCATTAGGATTAGCATGTTGCTCATCTATGAATCATCCTATATGAAAGTGCATGTTAGATATTTGGTTCCAAACACAACATACTCTATCCAACCAAATAAGAATTTACAGGAAACAAGGGAGGAAGGTTACAAAAAAAAGTGCTAACTTGTTCCACTATGAATCTTGTAGAGAAAAAGATGTTTGCATCTAGTTTTTAGTTCGCCCCTCCCCCAATAAAGATAGTAGACAGGCGAGGGCATCCCTTTCCTGGATACGCCCATATATATATATCTGCACATTTCACCAACCCCTTTAGTGTTAACTAGGCGGCGTCTCAATGGTATCTAAAGTTGTCTTTTGATAACTAAGGAAGGTGTTGACTCATCGCCAGTGACGTAAACACAGAACGATTGTGTAGACAGCGAATAAATAAACTCAATTATGTTATGTATGTGCTGCCTATACAGCAAAACGTGATTCTTGGCGTCATAACGATAACGGTATAGGAATATGTTGTTATAGCATAGTACTTAATAACAGAACCACAATAATCATAGATCGACAGGTTATTTAAGCTATGCGAGGTCTCTATGCTTGTGGTTGCAATGTACTATATGTTAGTCTTACGGTATACAAACACACACACACATATATACATACATATATATATATATATATATATATATATATATATATATATATAAATATGTATATATATATATATATATATATACATATATATATACATATATATATATATATATAGCTACGGTTACTATGATGAGCTAAATGTATTTGTTTTGTAATGACGAATGTACTGCTCGAACGAATATCATCATTATGTATAGCCTATACATATTCACCATACAGATAAGACTACATATCACATACTAGCACCATTTTAACACTTACCTGTTAATTGCTTTCCTTGATAGGTTACAAAATCGTCGTTCTAGGTAATCCCAGCGATATGATATTTAATATACAGACATAAGCGTTACTGAGCGTATATAGACCAGTACTTTATAAACCAAAACAATCGGGCACAGTTGTTGTATTCCATCAGCAATGCATAACTGTAAAAGTATAACTATACCACGTTTAATGCAGGGACTCTGCTTCATTTGACCTTAGTTATAATAAAAACAAAAATGCTTACAAAAGTGTGACAAGGTTACGCCTAAAAGGTCTGTAAATGGATTCACATGAGTGAACAAAATGAATTCAAAGATAAACAGAGATAGGGTAACTACTGACTGTTATTTGACAGGTCTTTACAAAGTACAACTGCACACGCTTAGAATTACCCGCAGTACTCGTCTTCGTGCATATATCCGTATACTTGAACCCGGTCATGGCGTTGTATTCGCCTTTCTACTGTTACACATTGGTACTAGCGTCTCAAAATGTCCCAACTGGCTGACTTTAACCCCCCCCCCCCCCAAATTCTGCAATAGTCCGTGTAACTCGTACTATCACACCACTTCGCTATATTATTAATTGAAAACTAAACATGTTGGCGTTTTACGTATAACTAATTTCAGCAATGTCATATTTATGTCAGTCGACGAATTTCGTAAAACTTTGAAAACTAGTCCTGGACTATAAACTCACAATATACTTACATGGCAAATGTATATGTATAGGCTAAAGAGGCCTAAAACAACAACTAAGCAGGAAGTTGTTTCGTATTAACAGTGGATCCTAACACTTGGGTGTCTCCCTGTTTGTGCGTGGGAAAGGGGTCGGGGGGGGGTGGGGGGAGGGTGGGGCGTATTTCACGAGATCATCTGCATAGTCACTAGTGAGTGAAGTGGAAGTGATGTGAATGTTACACATTAATGTTTAGTTTCACATCCGCTACAGCCATCTTCTCTCTTCAAGGATATAGTGATGCAGTGTAGATCTTTAGAACTAAGTGAAGCATTATTTGTCTATAGAAATTTTATGTCATTCAGTTTGTTAAAAAATCAAACATTTTTCTCTTTTTGTATTTGTGGGGTAATTTGTACGAAAATGATTGTGCGGATAAAGATTGTAAATCATGGTTGACAATCCGTGGTACGTAGCATACGTCATTATCATGTGCAAGAATCATATGGGAGGGGGGGTGGGTGGGGGTGTATACAATACATGGAACAGTAACTTTCCATATTTGCAATTGTGGCGGGACGGATGGTTGTAGACGTAGCAGGTTGGGGGGGGGGGTGATGTGGGTGGGACAGGTGGCGCTAGATGACATGGTAATGGAGGTTAAACGTTCACCATCCAAGCCATCGTTTTGTAATATTATATGGTTTTAATTGAAATTTAAAAAAATAACCAGAAACAACGGGGGGGGGGTGGAGGTGGGGGCGGGGAGGGGTGAGGGAGGCCTATATACTGGCGAACCAAATTATGTAACCCGTCGACGATCGATAGGCTTCAAGTAGCAAGCTTACAAATAGGCCTATACGATATGTTCAAGTTTGTTTAATGACGTCAGACGCCATGCTGCATAAGACAATTGCCTAGAATTCAGAGGTTCTAACAACTCCCCCCTTTAACTGAGCAATATATCGAGTAAAAGCATTGACAAGATTTACAGAATATTACGAGCTGCTTTGTTTTGTATTGTGTTTTGATACTGAAATATTAATCGGAATAGAAACCTGACTTTGACAAAAATGCATAACTAACTTCTTTGTTATTATTTTATTCATATTTCTGTTTCATTTTCTTCATTACTAGGGAAAAGCAATGACCTAACATTTTTTCGCTCTACTTTTTTGCTCATAGATCTATCGATTTGAAAACTCTGCAATATGAAAAGTGTAGACATGATGGATATCTACTGTCAGTAGACACTTGAGGCTAAAGAAATATATCTATAATACATCTAAAGAATATATATCTATATCTAGGAAGCATTATCATGAAACAAGAAATGAATGTTTTGTTTTTCTTTCTTTCTTTCTAATTTTCTAAGGGTATAAGTTTTAAAGTAAGTTTATTTTCCATTTTTCTGTTTCCTGTTATTTCCCACACAATGACTTATTCACCTGCCTTTCATTCGGACTTCTAAAATATAACACAAAATGAAATATTGTGCCGGAGGAAACTTACTAATACACTTTATATAACATCTGCAGGGGGCACACTGTGTACTCTGAGACTTTTCTTCATCTCGCTATATGAAAATGTTTGATTAATGGAGTGATCATAATCTTTCTTTATACAAAATCTGGGCACACTGTCTGTCGATGGTACTATACATTCTTTTAGACTCTTAAAACTTTCTTCTGTCTACAGAAGTAAGCATTTGCTTTAGTAAAAGTTTGGAGACGACGGAGCAACCTTCGGGTGAATACATATTAATTTGCTTGTTTATACAAGGGTTGTAATGATGAAGGCAAACTTGGGCCCAAGCATTAATAACTGGGGGTTTTCTCGGACCTTTATGAAATTATAATATATTTTTGTCAGTCAAGAAACTTCTCTTCTGATATCACAGCTATAAGTACTCAACAGATTGAAGCCGTTTTACATATGCACTCAAAACTAACAGACACTGACGTCACAGAAATCGTTTCAAACACATACTCGCATCGCTTAGCTCATACTTGCAGCCTACTATGGCCGTACTCATACTCATACTAATACTGATGTACATACTTATATTTCTGCTCATACTTATATACACACTCTTACTTATTCTCATACGAATAGGTATACTCATACCTATACTCATTCCTATTCACATACTCTTACTTATTCTCATACTTATACTCATATTCATACCTTTACTAATACTCTTAATTATACTCATGCTTATACTCTTTTCATATTCACATACTCATACTTATACTCATACCTATACACATACTAATACTTATACTCACATTCATACCTATACTCATACTCTACTTATACTCATACTTATGCTCTTAATTCTACTCATACTAATGCTCATGCTGATGCTCATACTTATGCTCATAATGATGCTCAAACACATACTCATAATCATACTCATGTTCGTGCTCGTATTCCTGCTCGTGCTCGTGGCCGAGCTCGTGGTCACAGTCAAGGTCGTGCTCTGGATCGTGCTCATGCTCGAGTCCGTCACGGCGCTCGCTTCCGTACTTGTATCTGTACTGGTGGCCGTGCTGGAGATCATGCCCGTAGCAGTACTCGTCCTCGTGTCCGTCACGGTGCCATGCTCGGACTGGAACACATCTTCATACATATTCATATTTCTGCTCATGCTTATATCAAGGGCGTAGGAACCGGGGGGGCTGGGGGGGCGCCAGCCCCCCCAGTGAAAAATGTGGAGGGGCGGAAGTATCATTCCGCCCCCCCGCTCCGCAAGTCAGAAAACCCCTTTTTCATTTCCAAATGAGAAAAAAATCTCATTTGAAGCACCAAATTACATCTAAGGCCAGGTGAAAATACAAAATTAAGTTTACAAAATGAAGTGGGTGTTGAAGTGTGCTATATTGCACCAAATTGCATCTGAGGCCACCTGGAAATGCAAAAAAATCCAAAGGGGAGGGGGACACCCCCTCCCCTTAGACCCCTCCCCCAGGCCGGCCATCAGTCTTCAGCCCCCCCACTCAAAAGTACCTTCCTACGCCACTGCTTATAATCAAGTCCATACTCATAGATACGCTACACTTATATCATCCAGCAACAACAACAACAAAAACACAAATGTCAAAGGTGAATGATATATAGCTTTGTTTTTCACTTCGTAATCGATAATACAAATCGCATTGTATGTCTATTGTATTATAGCTAGAAGCATAGAATACTCATACACGTAAATATAACCACTATATCATACTCATATCCATACTCCACATATACTCTACATATACTTTATATATATATATATATATCAACCAGTTAAAACGTTAAAGCCAAAAACGGAACTTTATGATACAATTCTCAATTTTGTAATCATTGAAGCACATTGCCCAGTATATATGTTATCTGAACCAGACACGTTTCTGTATTTGTTCCAATAAATTGTCAAACCCCTCATATGTCTCCATTGATATCATACAAAGTTGGATGTATGAAACTAACTCATAAAACATATATATCATTATTAAGTTTTGGTTTTTGTATATATAGTTTGCAGTAAGTTTTGACCACCGAAATATGCACCGACATACCAGTTTTGCACATAATTTAGAAATCGCCACAAACTTCTGTGGTCGAGATGAATACCCCCCCCCACCCCCACCTCCCCATCGCATCAACATGCTCTCGACAATTTCAAAAGAAGCATTTTACAAGTTCTTGTACATCACAGCCAGGCCTACAGCTTTACCACAAATGAATACCACTTGATTTACTCTGATTCATTAAGTTCGTTGAACTAAGCTACTATAATTCTTTTAATTATCGAAACAAATATCGCTATCAATCTCTTAATCCATTAATAAGAAAAACAAAGTTTACCAATCAGCTCTTCCCTGCCGCGATTTTCATCGCTTCGGTGTGTTTTCTGTCTCTGGTCACTTCAGGGATATTTGGAATTGATATTCTACTCTATCTTCTTCCAGATATTTTATTTTTCTTTTAGTTGGAATATGGACGGTCATATTTTCATATAGTATTACCTCTATAACATAATACTCAATTGAATAGTAAGAAAATTGTTTGTATCCGCCTTCTGTTAAATGAAGATCATTCATACCTTTTGATTTGTCAAAATGATTCATAACCCGCAGGTTTTTTCCATTAGACCTTGAGTTATAACCGTAACTAAATCATAGATATTGCTTTCGTTCTTGTTCATCAAATCGTAGAAATGAATCTGTTTCTGATGAGGTATAGAGAAAAAAAATTACAAGTTGTTATAGATAATCGACTGATGACCCGCTCACAAAGGAATAACGAAAATAATAACAAAAAAAGTTGATTTTTAAATTAATGAAAACACAAATTGGTTTTCTTTGTCAATATGCCTCCGGTATTTCCTTGTGGTATACATAAGTCCATTAACTGCAAAATGAAGAAGCGCCTCCATTTAAAAATGATTGCGTTTTGAAGTTAATTATTCAAATCTGCAAAATTTTTATCAGATTGTATACTTTCAAGACGTTGCCAAACATCTTTATTACTATTTATCCAAATAATTAAACTACCGCTAGATTTAAATAACAGATGTTATGTGTTTACGATCATTCTGATAATTCTTACTAATCTGTTAAAGACGGATTAGTCCAATGCAGGATAATCCATAGTACATAGTCATATATAAGAAAACTAAAAAGAGGAATAAATCTATTGAGAACCGTGATTTTAACGTTCAACTCTCTGTATGATGGACAGGTTAACTGGGAAGAAGAGGAATGACAACAGACCAGCATTAGAGTAAGCTCGGAGCATATATTAATGGAGCAAAATCACAGGTGAAGGTAATAGCTTTGGTACGCACCCTCCCCAGCTCCTTCCCCTTACCCACTACCACACTGATGAATAATCAAATAATAGAAGGTTCGTTATGTTTGTCCCGTTTATTGGATTCCTTCAATCAGATGTACTTTTCTGTGGTATACCCAGTACTACATACACATCAACGAGTAATTCTTAGCATAACGTAAAGTTAAAGCAAAACGTTACAAGGCATTAGTAGAAAGTACAATACCATGTATTGACATCACCTAAAAGAAGATTATACTTAATTCATGATGACAATACATTAGTTGAGTTCTCTGATTTTTGTGTGAATTTTTTGGGGGTTCAAATTTCACGCTTTGGTCAGTCTACTGACAACGGAAACCTTGGTGGTTTAGATTTTAGCGACTCCCCCTTTTCTTATATATCTGTGAGATTTGTACCATTTTCTTAAATCAAGCGTTTCAACTCGGTCATGTTTCATTTGTTTGTTTGTTCGATTGTTGTTTTGTTTGTCACTTTTCAGCGAGAAAACAATGAGAAAAGTACAAGGTTTGTTTTAGTTGCAACTCACCGGTCACAGGGGTAGAGCAGTCCAAATCATTGAGATTTCAACAACCTTTCATAAAAGCCTTCATTCTGGGCACATGCAATATTAACTAGAAACTGAGTAAAAGAAATTTAGACAATATGGACTTGGTGTTTAATGATGCTGCTTGCGAGGGTGTTTGTGAGTTCGAGAAGTGGTTGTGATTACAATGATGTGAGTGTGAGGGTCAGTTTCACTGGTAAGCGTATTTTGATTGCAAATGTTACCGCAAGAGTGGAGGTGAGTGTCCGGTGGGAGGGGAGTGTTGATGTTGATTGTGAAGTCGCGAGGTGGTTGTGATTACAATGATGTGAGTGTGAGAGTCAGTTTCACGGGTAAGCGTATGTTGATTGTAAATGTGTGGAGACGAGTGTCAGAGGGGGGGGTGAGGATGAGTGTGGGCGCAAAATGACGATGATGGCGATTCTGGGAGAGAGAGAAACGGTGATTGTTATTTCTGATTTTGAGGCAGTGGGATTAGGAGATATGATCAGGATCTAGGTAAAGGTGAGATTGATATTGAGGTGAACATTTTCACAAACTTTCCATCATCAATTTCGTCAATTGTCGTTAATTGTAGCTGATGTCAACATGTTACTGTCGCAAAATTGGACATGTGCAGAAGCACTTCAAAAAAAGCATAATTTCATGACTTGAACTTGACTAATCAAGTTATACAGAATAATTACAATAGCATGGATTTTTAGGGTCAAACAGCTTGGAAAATCCTATAAACATCAACCGCGGCACAAAAGCCTGCTTTCATTTAACCTATAGGTAATTCTGTATAGGCCATGCATACGAAGACTAAACTTTTGTATACACATTATTTCTCTGGCCTTGCATCATTGTAACACCGCTAGATACAATAATAAACCAATGTTCTCGTCATCAGCTTTAATTCCAGAGCAATATATTTTGAATTAAATTGAATCGAGAACATTTTTAATACATACATTTGATTGTCTTATGCTGTATAAAGCTGGGGGTGTTTCGTCGTGTCTTTTTCATTTGGTTATATAAACCAAGGTAATGCGAAGCAAGTCTTTGAAATTGCGGCAAGATTTTTTACAATCATGCTGAAACTACAACCACACACAAAACCCGTACATTTCTAATTAATTAACTAAAATTTCCAGGAAATCGGATTAAATCCTATCACAATTCACCTCTTACTTTAAAGGTGAATAGACTATTTGAACGTTTATACGATTTATATTTTTCAAGAAACAAAAAATATCGTGAGAAAATCAGAAGGCGGTACAGACAAATAGTCAGCAGCTAGGCAAATCTATCAGTTTATTTATTATAAGCATGCAGTGGTATGATATGTAGGTACAAATATAATAATAACAATAATAATCATAATCATAATAATAATATAATAATAATAATAATAATAATAATAATAATAATAATATAATAATTATAATAATAATAATAATAATAATAATAATAATAATAATATTAATAATAATAATAATAATAATAATTATAATAATAATAATATAATAATAATAATAATAATAATAATATACTACTACTCTATTACTACTACTACTACTACAACTACTACTACTACTAATAATAATAATGATGATAATAATAACAATATTTTTTTTATTTTTTTATTTGCATCCATCTCTTCTGCACAACATATTAAGTTGAAAAGAAAGAAAAAGTTCGCTTCATGACACCAAAAGGACATTTCCTTTATCAATAATGCAAAGAATCTCTTAGCAGTTTAATTTCTTTGTGCTTTTTGTTATTGATAAGTATATACATTTCAACACTCAAGAAAAATGAAAGCTTATGCTTGAAAATATCATAACTTGGAACGCTTTTGTTAATTCTGCAAAGGTAAATATAATATTTGGCATAAAACATTGTCAGGCTATACCATTTCATTTTGTTCTCGTAATCATAACCAAAACACACGTGTTCGTACTCAACTTCAACTTTTGAATTAAAGATTTCAAGATATATTTTGTTCCAACTATCTCCAACTGCGCTACAGCGCCAGTAAAGGTGGTCTAAAGTTTCAGTAGACTCGCCACAAAAACTGCAACTTCGGTCGTCAATAATGTTAATTTAACTAAGAAAACTATTTGTAGTAATGATACGATGGATAAACTTGTACTGAAAGCTTCTTAATTTAGTATCTAATAATAATAATAATAATACATTTGATAAATGGAGGAATGAAGGCTTCAGTACAAATACATCTATAGGGTCAGGTATGAAGGCTTTTTAAGTTTACATGTGATTAAGAAATGTTTATAGGTAATTCCTATTGTCACTCCCATCACACCCATCGCCCCCCCCCCAAAATCCTCTACATTGCTTAAATAACTAATTTTACCCTCCAAGTTGAACAATGATAAAAGGGTTGAGCGTCCAGAAAGGTATACACAGTTTTTTCGAAAATGTATCAATTTCTCACCATTTTAGCCAACACGTCTTTGTTTTTGCAAATTGTTCATAATTTTCCTTCATTCTGGGTTCCCTTTAAGCATGATAGATCAACTGATGATGAATTTTGTCGTAAATAGCGTCTGTATTTTTTATTGTTTATATGTATGTTTATTAATATGTATAATTATGTATATTGCTTATATTCATAAATGTTTTGTACAATTAAATTGTCAATAATCTCAAAGAAAAGTATACGGACGATCTTTAATGAGTATTTATCTTCAAGATAGCACTTTTTGTACCTCCGCCACAAACTATAGAGTCGATCTCTTTGATGAAAGAATTTTTTGGCAGTGATTGCAAAAAAAAAAAAAAAGATATTGAAGATGGAACATAAGGGGCCAGTATTTTGACTTTAATTGTTAATATATTTTCCAGAAATACTGGTGAACCTTAACTGAATTTCATCCACAACATTGATATACTTCTTCATAAACATCTACGAGGTAATGGATGTTTTGTAATGCTTCGACAACTTTACCCCAAAAGTAAATAAATAAATACCTGCAATAAAAGAGATAAAGAATAACACCGCGCAAGAAATTCATGATTAGTTTTAAACATTTACTCAATAACTTACTGAAGTGTTGGGGTATACATTTTCAAACCGTTGATTCCCTTTCTTTTTCAATATCATAGCAATAATGATGGTGAACGTTGACAGAGAGATAATTTATGTATTTCTTTTTTGTGGTTGTATCTTTCCATATATCGAACCTTTCATTTATTTTTGCCTGTTGCTGGCCCTTTGCAATTTCACCATTGTCTACGATCACAATATTAGCTTCAAGGCTAAATATTCTTATGTAGAACGACAGTGAAAAACAATATGATTTTCTTGGAACGTGCAGGGAGGGCATTTATGTTATCTGTGAATCCTTCATTTACTTTTCAAGGACAAAACTGCACAAAAATAATCAAGTTTTAAACGGCTTTCGATGCAGATAATGGTTGAAGGACTAGGAAAATAGAGAATAAAGACCACATGCATGTTATTTTATGGCTTGTAGACCGTCGCAATATTAACCCGTATGCATTCACCATTATTGCTAATTTAAGGATTAAAAAAACGAAATCGCTTGAGATGGATTCAATTTCTATTTCTGTTTCTTTTCACTTTTATTATTGTCTTACTTGGTCTATAAAACAAAGTGAGCTTTTTACATTGGTAGTGGCTTCTGCTTCGATGACCGTCCCTACCATTATGGTGCTGTCCTCTGTGGTGATTTCTTCGACCGAGTTGGTATCCTCCTTGGCCGGCATTGGTCTTCGCATGCTTCTATAACTTCTATAACTATATATCCCTACCATTACGATGGTGTTCTCGGTGATTACATCAATCACAGAGTTAGTCTTGTCGTTGGTAGTGGTCATAATTTCGATGACCGTCTCTACCACTGTAGTGTTGTCCTCTGTGGTGCTTTCTTCCAGCGAGTCGGTCCCGATCTCGCACTGAGTGATTAGAAGTCAAACAGCCTTTCTTTGGTTTTGAGCTGTTTTATTTCCAATCACTCCATTAATTTAAGTTTTGTATCTCACTCCAGGTCCAGCCTTTCTCTAAATGCAACATAGTTGTTTAACAGTTCCTTCCGTTATTCATATATATATATATATATATATATATATATATATATATATATATATATATATATATATATATATATATATATATATATATATATATATATATATATATGATATGTAATAATAATAATAATGATAATAATGATATCGTATCTTCTCATGTGATTATATGATATGAAATAATATGATATACGGTTAATGAATAATATTAATCTTAATATTTGAACCATATATTTCGCTTGTTTAAAGTTATCCTTTTCAAATAGTTTGAAGATGATTGACCAAACCAACTGTACAAAGAATGAGAGAAGCAAGTTGTTGGTGAGAAACTGGTGCCGGATATAAAAGCGACATCTCACTTTGCATGGCACATGGAATCAGTGAGGTACATGTTAAAAGGATTCTGATCTCAAGGACTGACAAGTGTTTAGTTTCATTTTCAATTTGATTATGCTTAAACCTGCGCTGATGTGTTCGTCTTCCAAGGACAGGCGAGGAATGTGGAGAACTTACGTCGACGTCACACAATTCTGTTCGACATATTGACGGATGTTTGTGGCCTTATTTTAAATATTTTGTATAGTCTGTATACGAGCTTTGTATAGGCACACCATATACGACATTCATTCTATAATAATATGATGAATTGTTAAATTGAATTGGAATTCAAGTTGTTTTCTTTAATGTTTATTTGCTTTCTATTTTCAGTGTTTACCATAAATACAATGCCGCATGGAATTTTTCGTTTCAAGGGAAAGAGAAAAGAGATCATCTTGTCAGTCACTGATATTAAGTTCACTATCTACATATATTTTTTCACGAATATGTTGATTATATTTTCTATGGTATTTAAATGAACCAACGAACGAAGAAACGAACGAAGGAACGAACGAACGAATTATGAATAAATGGATAGTTGAATGAGTGAATGCATTCATGAATGAATGAATGAATGGATGGATGAATGAATGAATGGACGGATGAATGAATCAATGAGTCAATGAATGGAAGGATGGATTAATGAAGCAATGAATGGATGGGTGAATGAATGAGTCAACGAATGAATGAATGGCTTTTGGTCCAAACGAAGTAACTTTGTAACTAACCTAACTAATGATTGAATAACGGGCATTTTAAATGTTCACATGTTGTCAACAACCTCTATAAATTATGAGAGACGAGACACATATTAAAGGCTTCCAGGCTAAATTGATGGAACTTTATATGTCACATTTATAGAAAATCATTAATATTTAGCTCTTTACAAATAGCTACGTTTTAGTTGGGTTGCAACTTATTGTGAAATGCGCCGCGACATATATTATTCACGTATTATATATTCAAACTACCCCTCAATCTAACTTATATTTCTCTTTGCTTACGATCATTTATCTTCCATAATTCACGAGTTACTAACCGTTAAAGCTAACACGATTCTCTTTTTGTGTCCCACACATATATCGTGCACCCATTATGAAATATCTCAGTATTGGCTCACAAATAGGATAGCAAGTCAAATATAATGTTCACTCATATTCAAATGTTACCGAAGCAGTTGTGGCCAGTCTCGTTTGGGTTTAATCTAACCCTTCGGACTATCTTGAAAAATTTGGGGTTGGAGGAGAGTGGGGGTGGGTGGGGAGGGGGTGGGAGGTGTGCGAACCTCCGGAAAAATTACAATTGAACAAATATTGTACTGCTTAGCATGCTTAATTTGCTTGCAGTAGGCTACTGATGATAAAATTCGATGTCAAACGTATGTTCGCCACACTATCTATACATATGATGTCTATAGATGCAACGTAATCATGAATGTCGCCCTCTACTAGGGACCATCAGATTTAGAATCTCCATAACTGTGAAATTATCGTAAAATGATTCTGTGCGTTTCGAAAATGGAAATACTTAAAAATATTCATTTTCAAACAATGGAACTTCGTTTAAGCTGCTTATCGGACAAAAAATGAGAAGGTTTCAACCAATCTAATCTTGCCAAAAACTTTTTCATTTATTGAAGAAATTAATGATCGAAAAATATCCAAAAAATTATCCGCTGAAGACAGATTTCATTCATGTATTCTGTTACAAAGTGCCTCTTGATTTAAACAAGCCAATGAGAGACCGCATTGTAATACATATCTCCTTGCTCGGAAAACAGCCGATCGTCGATGCGGCAGTTGCAGAGTGACAATAGTAATAAGTGTGCAAACCCTAGCCTATATGGTCACGTATATAATACTACACTTGGTATCACAGACTTTCGATCATGTTCACAATGTCTCCCTGACTAGGCATATATAATAGCGTAACCTTATCAGATCTAGGTCTATGACTAGGCTACTAACGTTAAATTAAGACCTAGGCTTCTATACCTCTAGTACTAGTACGCCTACCAACTGACGTCCGATGAAGCTGATCGAAATAACACTGACTCACCATTTTAATTTGTATATTCAATTCAGCATAATCTCGCTTCTGAAGTCCTATGATATGAAACTAGTTGTCCGGTGATAAAACCTAACACAGAGGACGGGTCGAAGACAGCATGCCGGCATGCAACAGGATTAGCGTGTACTATATGCAGTATGCATACCTTACTAGTACGGAATACTACTTAGAGGGCTAAATAAATACAGGCCGTGAGGCCGTTACTTTAGACCACGAATGTGGGAGAAACCGGCAAGGGCCTATGGATTACATTATCATGTCGGGTGGCTTCCAATTCAACATTTTAACTCAAAGTTGGAATCTGAAACTAAAACTTGAAATATCATGCATGTGTTACAACGATGACACCCTCGTGGCTTAGTTTTGCGTATTCATTACTAAACTCACATCTAGGCGTGGTCTATAGCTCTTATAAAAAAATTCCTGTGAACATCGTACCGTTTTTACGCCGTCATTTTTAGTCATTAAATGACACGAGTCATCCACAAAACAACACCGGTGGTACATTGAAACATAAAGAAAAAACACATCAAACATTATCTTATGTGTTTTATTTTTCAGTACGCATATAATCACTTTAAAGGTACATATAGTACACTATATTCTATGTTGTTGTTCTTCTGAACTCTATATATCTGAAGTACCGTTTTCGTTAAAGGGTGTGAAGACTCGCGCAAAAAGAAACGTCTAATGCCGGTAATCTGACCTAGTTTCGAATGAGGTGTAACAGAACTGTTAGACACCACCATTGATCGCAGAAAATACACACACACAGCTTGCTACCATCGGTAATTAGACACTTGTGTATAGTCAGTACATACAGCTGCGGTCAATACCCACAGCACTGTGTACAAACAATACAGCGATGGACATCTCAGGTCCAGCTAAAGATAACAAGGTATCACGTTTCATTGTACTGTACTGTCTGCATTTTGTAGCGACACGAACAAAACGTCACTTGCAAGCAACGGAAAGTTTAACTTTTTTCAGATGGCCGCACGCGGTTTGGGGCGAGTCTTCAATGCCTTTAACTCATAACTCATTGCATTGATAAGTGTAGGATGGATGGCATCAGAAAGGACAAGTATCACTTCAAGTTAGTCAAAAATGAATGTCAACTCTTTCCTAATTTGATTTCGGTGACGGTATAAGAAAACAGGGCGAAAGAAACGGTCAATTTTCAACGCGAGCGAACCTTTTAGATATAACTAATTGACTTATACCCATTTTACAAGGTTCACGAAGGCTGTATGCCTCGCTCCAGAAGACGTGTAATCTTATACCCGGATAACGGGAGGAAGAGAGAGAAAAAGAGGGGAAATTGAGCAAAAACTCAAAGAAGGAGAAGAGAAAAAGACAAGCTCTCGTTAAGTACTTAACCGTAATACGAATATATGTAGTCGCTTGCAGCAGGACCTAAAATGGGTTAAGTATATTATGCTCACACAAGTAAATGAATGCTTGGTATTCGGACGTTAGCAAAACCCGGAATTCAATTTAATTTACTATAGGGAAGTTGAAAAGATCGGTCGAGAACATGTGAATCTTGATAAAGAAAATTAAGAAACAATTCTAAGGTGTCCCCTAAGTTCACAACATCAAAATTCGTGTTGCTTCAAAAACTCTTGGACATTTGACAATACTGCAGCATCAACGCAAAACTTCACATCGTATGTAACTGACACAATAATTCGATTTATTAACCTTCTTTTGGTGACTTTTGGAGAATTAAGGGACTGCCGGCGTTTAGTTATAAAACAGCGTTTGTTATGTTGCAGATCGCAAAAGAAACAAGTTTTATTCAGTGAGTCTTATAGTCTTATATGTTGCATTTTCAATATAACTATTTATGTCTACTCTATACTTTCTAGCTAATAAAAGAATAAATAAATCAATGTTGGATATCGTAGGCCAATGAATGAAATAGGCCGATTATCTGGTTTAGCAGTCAACGAGTAAGCTGTACCTCTTCAAGCACGGGCGGTCGAAGAGGGTTCAATAGGGAATAGGGGTGGGGGGGGGGTGTATACGTCACAGGACAGTGGAATATGTGACTTTGAAGTTAGGGGGCACGCTAGTTACCTCAACATTTTTCGACAAGTTCGATCAATTTATGGAGAGTGGTACTTTTGAGGTACCATATTGGAATGATATTGCACGTGTTCAGTAATATTCATAATTCATGTTATAGTTATACATTAAAACAAAAATTAATTCATGATGGTAAAGTTACTGCAATTTTTATGGTTACACGATACAAATAACTGTTATGATGGGAGGGAGGGGGGGGGGTGTAGATAATTGCTAATTTATAAATTTGTTGGCAGAAAAACTAACTTCTCAAAAGGTAGGTTCAGGACCAACAATTTACGCGATACATCCGGAAATTGGGGGGGGGGGGGTGGGTTGGAAGAGACAGAGAGCGTCAGGAAGCCTTACACTGGGTAACAAGTGTAGCAGCACATCGAACCTCGAATCATTCGATTTCTTAAACATGTTAATTCCTTGAGGAGAATTACGGAGCGAGTATTTTATTGACGTTTAAATCGACATGTCATTCTCCATATTATACGTTTAAAGTTACCACAGAGTGTCAGTTGGATCACATTATGGATTAACAAACTATAATATGATTGAGTCACCGATGGTCAAACAGTAGCATGAAAAAAAAAAAAAAATATATATATATATATACATATATATATATATATATATACACATTACGCATTGGTTGTTGTGATTTGTGACGTCATAAAAGGATTCCATAATTTGATTTTGACAGCCGTTCAATCCCATTTCCGATGAGGGATAACGGTGTTGGCATTTGTTATTGTAAACTTGTCATGAGTTTAATCTAGGCTTCCGCAGTAATCACATAGAGACTTTACCACCATCCGTCGAGAAGAATCGCCGCAAATGGCGAGCTATATCGGCCTGTGTACTATATACACTACGACATTTACACAAATGCGAAATATGCGGCACGGTACAAAAATTCCAACTTCAACAGTACCGCGGGATAAAGGGTTGATTAAATGGTGTTTGAATGCGAACCATCTTTTCCTGTAAACAATCCGTCGTTGAATTTACAAAGAAGAATGTTAGTTTACACTATTCGTGCTATAACCTCATTGGAATTTGAGACTTAAATCTTCATCACACAAAGGTCTCCGTCTCATCCTTCTCCTCCTCGATGAATCAGCTCGTCGAAAGACTGCAAAAGAATCAAAGTAATGACGCAAAAGTCATTCAAAAACTGTCCTAGAAACTATTTAGTTGTATAAGACTCGGCCGATTTATCGAGTCTTTATTGAAACCTTGGATGAACGACACTATATCACGTCATTTGATAGGCATAACGTTATTTTTCTCCCAAACTAGATTTCTTTCTCCATCCTCTCTGTCGCTCTTTCTCTCGCTCTTTCTCTACCTCTCTCTGGGTGGATTTAATCCTTTTGATGGGGGAATATCATGGTACAAAAGAAGGCAGCCGTCACGGATAAATAAATATATAAATCATCCACGGAGGTATCATGGATGAAATCAATACTGATTTATATCAGCCATTATAAAGTCTGCACTAGTTATACAAGCAGGTTAGCACTGAGACGACCGGTGGGGACATATCTTATATATATATATATATTATATATATATATATATATATATATATATATATATATATATATATATATATATATATATAATGTACACACATGTAGATAGATAGATAGACAGACAGATAGATAGATAGATAGATAGATAGATAGATAGATAGATAGATAGATAGATAGATAGATAGATAGATAGATAGATAGATAGATAGATAGATAGATAGATAGATAGATAGATAGATAGATAGATAGATAGATAGATAGATAGATAGATAGATAGATAGATAGATAGATAGATAGATAGATAGATAGATAGATAGATAGATAGATAGATAGATAGATAGATAGATAGATAGATAGATAGATAGATAGATAGATAGATAGATAGATAGATAGATAGATAGATAGATAGATAGATAGATAGATAGATAGATAGATAGATAGATAGATAGATAGATAGATAGATAGATAGATAGATAGATAGATAGATAGATAGATAGATAGATAGATAGATAGATAGATAGATAGATAGATAGATAGATAGATAGATAGATAGATAGATAGATAGATAGATAGATAGATAGATAGATAGATAGATAGATAGATAGATAGATAGATAGATAGATAGATAGATAGATAGATAGATAGATAGATAGATAGATAGATAGATAGATAGATAGATAGATAGATAGATAGATAGATAGATAGATAGATAGATAGATAGATAGATAGATAGATAGATAGATAGATAGATAGATAGATAGATAGATAGATAGATAGATAGATAGATAGATAGATAGATAGATAGATAGATAGATAGATAGATAGATAGATAGATAGATAGATAGATAGATAGATAGATAGATAGATAGATAGATAGATAGATAGATAGATAGATAGATAGATAGATAGATAGATAGATAGATTTATTCCAACGTAACCGCAACATTTCATTGATATTTTCGTGACGAAACGGATTTCCCCACTAGACGAGTGGTATAATACTAGTCAGCAACAACTCAAATACCTGTAACCTAAAGATGACGTCAATCACAGAACACAATCACTAAACCCTTCTGTGGTAATCCAGATACTGGTAAGACTCCAATGTATCAGGCCCGTCTCCTGAATAGCTTCAATCAATTTTTCAATCACTGATCGTCGAATGACACAAGCTGCTACACTGCATGAGCGTACAATATACACTATATCACTGTACTGCTAGTTCAATTGCTTACTTTACTTCCTTCTTGGATTCTTCATCATAATGTTATAAACTTCATTTCGAGTCAATTGTGGAAGTGGTTTCACTTCAGCACACATCTAACCTCTATATCCAGACATTTACCCAAGAGTGGGCCTTATTTTATCATTACTATATAAACAGGAACGTTGACCTTAAAAACTTGATAATTATTCAAATCTTTATATCAATATATATATATATATATATATATATCAATATATATATATATCAATATATATATATATATATATATATATCGGTGAGTGGAAAATATAATTATTTTACCATGGTTAACACACTAAGATAGTACATTGAAGTGTATTTTAATAAGTGATAAAATAGGTAGTTATTAGTCATAAATCTCATTGATTAAGGGTTATCCTTCTCGCTGTTAGCTTTTTATGAGTTCTCTGCACCCCTAGCTCCAATGAACTGTATTAAGTCATGGGCTGAGTATTATGAACCTGCAATATTCAGCATGCGTCATAAACCAGTGACACGCGTCGTAAATTATATCCAACGCACCTCGTAAGCTGATAAAACTGATAAACATTAGACCATCATTACACTAACATGGGTTATGATGCGAAAACGCGTGATGTGATGGGGTTACAGTAGCGTCCTTACAGTAATTTGCCAGACCATCTTAAAAGTGACACAAACCAAACCAAACTCTGTGGCTTAATTGGCAGTGAACGTTGTAAATTACAACTCCCCCACCCCCCCCCCCCCCAAAGAGCTAAGAAAAATTTGGTTCCGTTTGGGAGATATCAGTCATTTTGTAAATCTGTGATGTCATAGTGATGTCATAGTGTCGCTAATTGTAATTTTCTCTTTGTTTTTCTTCTCATATTATCAAGGAAGAATGTTAATAGTGATGACCCTGAAAACCGATTCATTAATTATAAGAGTCATGTTAAGAGCTTCATTATGTTAGATTCAGTATTCGTAAAAAACCCACCTCTATTGCAGAGATCTCAATACATTAAGAAAAGCATGGCTCGATGACATCATTTTTAGACTTGATCAAGTCTTTCCCCTTTTGTGTGACGTAACAATAAATCCGCAATATCTCCCAATTGAAATGCGATTTTGTTTGCTTCTCCGTTAAACAGTTAAAAGGGTATTCTAGTGGCAAAACAATGTAACCCTTATGTTAAAGAGAAAAAATACTCGACATTGTTAGTTAACTTGAAGCCCCTATCGTAATATATTGAACGTAACTCGAGATAACTCGAGATACAGCTTGAATGTAACCTATTTTGACCGATTAAGTCTTCCCTTACTGCAGGGAGGGGATGGCAGCAGGTGGTCAATGACGTCATCAGAGGAGTAGATATTCAAAAATCATAGTTTTGTATTATAACCTTGAATTTGTATAAATTTATTCTTGAAATGAGATACATTTAGAAATGTTTCATTAGCTGTTAATAGTCTCTTTCGTTGGAATTTCATCACAATGCAACTTATTTCTAGAATTGGCATTTTCTATAGGTTTTGTAGGTAAACATGATAAATATAGAGAAAGGCAAAACCGTTTTCAGTTCCATTGTCATGATCGTGAGATGTGGTTGCGAACAAAATATTAATGGAAAATTCCGGCAATAATTTCTTAATTATTAATTTTAGCCACCGGAATTTTCCCTTTAAGCTTAAACAAACTTATGTACAATCCTATAACCGCCATGGATAAATGTTATTAAATATATGCACTGAAGCTATGGTACACCAAACAGAGATACACGCCTAACACATTCTGCTTAATCAATCCATCGAATATATTTCACTTATACATTTTTAAAACTTCACTAGATAATGTTGTCAAAGAAATCAACTATGAAGGATGGTCTATCAATACTGACAGTGTCGAAACGTTGTATTTGACCTTCCTTCGCCGAACGTGTCAAACCTTGTAAATAATTTTCCTGTTCGGTGAATTTTTGGTAGACAGGCAATTTTGTTCCTCCACTACCCCGTTAAATATGTTTTGTTAAATTTGACACTTAACAGTTTAACGAGGCTTCATTTCAAACACGTATGAATTCACTTTTCTTTTTTCTTTTTCTTGTTGAACGCAAACAATAATTTGAATATTTTTTATTTAGTTTTGCTTGTAAGAATCAATAATTTAAAGTTTGATTATAGTTTACACATGAACAGTAGAATACAACTGGTATTGAGTCTGCAGGGAAGTATTGATGAGTAAACAACGAATTTATTTTACACATAAATAAGTCGGATAATTCATTTGGCATTGACGAAACACTTGGTTTGTGAATAGTAAATGTTTGAATATTTCCATTTAAATAACATCTAAGTTACCTATAGCCACACCTTTGCAGAAAGAACAAAATCGAGTTTATTTTGTATATATTTGCTTCACCGTCAAATCTATAATTTGTCCTAAGGAGGATTCAGTTAGGTTAGATTCCTTGCAAGGGTTATTAAACTTGCATTGTTTTACACACAGTGTTCGATAAGTGGTTAATTTAATTAATTAATTCTATACGTTGACAAATTAAGTTAATAATTCACAATTTACTGTTTACCTATATTAATTGACAACTCCATTGCTTTGGTTTGTGATTGAAAAAGAATGGATACGTAACATAAATAATAATGTTGATTTGATTACCGTGTTTTGTCTTACGTATTTCCACTCTCCTAACACTATGTACGTCACAAAAGTAGAATTGGTATTAAATTGCAAGCTGCACTGACATGGATTCGTTGCAGTATCATACAATCATACATCAAATTCCTAATGTTTAAAGCTACACTGAACCTGAAACTTGCAACATTAATGTGTGCTTTCTTTCTCATGCGGTTGTCTGGGGCGACGGAAGATACTTCAGTCTCAAGGGGTGTGGGGGGGGGGCATAACATTTGAGGGTGGAAAACACAACGGTACCTTAAAACGTTTTAATTACTATTTTACTTAAGTTATTTACAAAAGGACACTTTGGTTTTATGAAACAACAGAAGGTACCTATAATCACAATGATGGATAAAGTAGGCCTACACTTGTATTAAAATGGGTTACTTCGTATCTTCGAAAAATGGCACTTTTATGTTTTCCCAAAGTCGGCCGGGAGCGTCCCCCGGGCCCAGAACCCCCTCTCCTTCCACTTTCCCGACGCCTCTCCTTGTGAGTATAGTTCACATAGCAGATTCCATAACAAACTGAAAGTCATAATATAACTACATAGCTAAATAATGCAATCAGACCCAAATCGATACAACTTTTTACATGTTGTTGCATGGGTAGACTATATGAAGGGCCCCAACATCCACTTAATCCTAAAATTGTCGCTCGTTTTTGAAGGTTAATTCTGAGTGGTTACAAGAGGCAAACTGACGGAGATATGTTATCAACATGGTAATATGTGAGTTCATTTCTCATCATCGGCATCGTCATATGGGGGCACTGTAATCGTTCTATTCACCCAATTATCCACATTTTACGCTCACAACTATATCGATGAAGGAAATCATCTAGCTTGTGAAGGTATATACGCTGCCCAATTCCTTCGTGCAATTTTATACTTAAGAACGGTGTCAGGGCAACGAAATGTTGAGAATCAAATTCATTAATCATCCGCCTAATTAAAGGGATTTGTCTGGTGACAAACAATATGCAACTTATATTGAAGAGAAAACTATTCCAAACTGCTAGTTGAAAACTCCATCTCAATATCATATCCCTAACTCGAGATATGGTTGATTGGCTTAACCTTCAACTACTCCAGGAAGTTGGACCGCAGTAGGGGATGTGTGACGTAATCTGGGCAAATGCTCTTCAAAAGCTCAACTTAGGCTATTATAAGCTCCTTGTTGATTTATCCTTAAAACCTGTTACATTTGGAATGTTTGCATAGCTGTCAAAGTTCTCTGTACTTAGAAGTTCATCAATATGTAACTTTTTTTGTTGAAATATTCTTTTTGCTTGTGAATCAATGATTCACCAATTTTACAGAAAAGCAAAGACATTTTCAGCTGTAGTGCCATGATGACATCATCCATTCTGATGTTGCCAGATACATTTACAAAATATCACTAAATTTTCAAACTTCATATCTTCGCAATATGAAATGCTGAGGATTTGGTTTTCACAATTATCAACAATATTGTTCAGCAATCACTGAACTTTAGCCACCTGATAAAGCCCTTTAACCCCTCATTTGGTGGAAACAAATGGTATACTTTTTTTTCGATAAATTATCTTGATATTTTGAGTTATACTCTCATAAAAGTATTAAGCAAAAGTTAAACAGTCAAAAAACTGAAAACGTTAATTCTGTCTTCTCTGGGCCTAACAAGTGGCGTAACGTCATGTAACTAAGTTGTACAATGTATGTACTTCTATATGTTGCATATATATGTTGCAGTATGTACTTGGCTATACTTACAGGTATCGCACCACAATTAAAGTAGTACACGTCCGCCTGCCAGGGTAACCGGAAATAGCTCTAAAATGACCACCTACTGTATTGATATTGTGGGCATTTTCCGAGTCATCATCATTCTTTTTGATACTTGGATATTGAAGAGGACGAAATAAACTTCTAATAGTTTAAAAAAAATCAGGAGGATTGAAGGTGACTTAAGGCATTTCAGAAAATCTTCGGAGAAACAAGGAGATTCCTCAGCGAGAGCTGGCAGATGGGTTGGGGAACACTATGCTAAACTTTGAGCCCTTCTAGCTCATTGGTGGCAAAAGTTGAAAGTGCTGTGATAGCCCAAGTCATCAGCTATCATATATTGGGTATAGGACATGTCAGTTGAAATCTTCTATCTATGCTTTCAGTAGCCTTGAAAAGTGACGAGTTTAGTGTGTAAGTCTATGGGAGCAAATCATTGTGGTGTGACACCTATACATATACAATGCAACGAGGTAAATGAATCTGGAGGATTCATGTCAATTGGGTGCGCGCGTACCATGTATGGAGGGTCATGTGATGTGTTCCAGGGTGGTACTATACTGATATTTCTCTGTAGCAGTTCGAGAACAGTGTTAGTGACTTCGTGAAAGATTGGTCGGTTCGGACATGGGAACTAACGGCATAAGAAGGTACTGGTACTTCAGGCCTACGAAATAGTGCTAATATGCTAACGTTCAACCTTATTCTCTTGAATGAAGGCAGGCTTTCTATATAATCTTACTTATTAATACAGCTCTAGGGGCAAGCTTTGTCTCATATGGCCTAACGTTATTACTACACGCTATAAGTGAATGTAGAAATGGGAAATGTGGGGAAATGTTTAGTTCAGTGCAACCACGGAATTCTCCATGGAACAGAGCCTAATGCTGCTCGACGGGAATATAGCTATCACGTTAGGCTACAGGCACGGTTATTGCTAGGTAACGGGTGTCGTCTGCTGCTCTAAGCACGCAAACACATTTACGTTCTAGTTGGGTGAAATCATCATGCGTAATAGGGAGAGTAGTATATTAGTACCACCCTGGAACACATCACATGACCCTCCATACATGGTACGCGCGTATTTACTGTGTGATAGTTTCTCCAGATTCATTTACCTCGTTGATACAATGTAGTCAAACAGATTCGGGATTTCAACATATTACTATGGAACGCGACAATGGACTTTATTCGCCAAAGGCATGTTCGTGAATAATAAACAAGTAGAATAGATTGAGATTTTGCTCTATCTTCTTAATATAGAGCAGCTTGAGTAAGTGAGTGTCGTACTTGAAATTTGTTCATGTATTATTATTTTTTTCTGACTACGGTAGATTTTTTTGGCGGACAGCTGTCATCCTCCGGGCAAGAGACGTTTGGTATTCGACACGACTTGCTAGATTTAATAAGTTGATGGGGACACGTACAGGTGTCACGATCGAGTCTCAAATGGTAGAAAGCTGCCCAGCTGGTACAGTATTTCGCGCCTTTATACCCTTATAAAACAACGGGCAATATAGTTATGTGAACAAGAATAACAAATTCCAAGGTGATAGAAGACGTGATGAAAATGAAACGACGCTACGAAAATCTTTCAAATTTAGCAACTATTTGTTTTGTTCCCCAATTTCCATCAAGTCAGTGGGAGGATGCATAACGCATATCAGGCCTGTATGACAGTCAGTGAGATGGGGAGGAGGAGGGATGGGGAAGGGGGGGGGAGGAGGTGGAGGTAGGCCTGTGTGGAAATGGAAATAAAATGTGATGACTATTTTGGCAACGAAGAATAATTGTCCACGTTTTATAATCGGTATATTACAATGTCATAGAAGAGTAAATCAATTGATAGCCTATATAGGTAATGTCCATAGGCATGGCATTTGTGTACAAGTGTATTACGTGAGTTTTCCCATTTGCGTGAGTACAATGTTGTAGCTTTCGCTACTTTCAAAAGAAACTTTATCAAGATTAGCCTATTTTTGTTACATCGGATGACAGTATACGCTATAGCCCCCTGTCCTTCTTTGCGTTCACAAGAAATCAACACTAAGTTGTTGCTGGCAGTCACTGAATTGCTACATTATACTATTACATTGTTGGCTGGAACACCAAGACCTCAAGTGTTTTTCCATCTCTCATGACAAGTTATAATGTGGCAAGTTGCATTGCCTCAAGTAGTACGGTATTGCATGATACTACATGTGATGCAGTATTTCTCGGGTTAGGGTTAGGGTTTACCCTAGAGGTTAACCCTAACCATAGGGTTTCCCCGGTCCACAAGATACGTCATTGATTGGGCTGTATCATGCATGATGACATTGCTCGACATATTACACTGTGTACAAAACGGTTCTCTTGAGAAATACTCTCACGTGAGGATTGGCTGGCTTGAATAAGTACATCATGCATATGCATACGTTACATAAGCATGAAACGTGCACAACACTCTCTCTCTTGAATTGGAAGCGTATTGGGGGGGGGTGGGGGTGGGGGCAGGGGTGTACATGCCTACATCCCTGGATCTGTGACTGGTTGTATTAACGTATTGGGGTTTACACGAAGTAGGTCCTATATTCTTTATGGTAACGTACCCTATGCACAAACTGAATAACAGACTTGTGTACTCAATAAGAATTCATGGGAGTCACGAATTTCCCTTGTTTAAATAACTGCTTTATGATACGGAGTGGGTCATTATGACCGGTTACCCAAATGAGCCTCGAAAACACTTCAGCTGAAAGCATCTGTTACTTGATTACTATTTCAGTCGCCTATGGATGAGAAAGAACCGTGCTACTGCATTCGAGTTCATAACACTTCCAGAGTAATACCGCTGATTAAGAAATAGCTTTTAATTGACATTAACATTATGATAAAACATTATGATCTAAGGTGGTACCGTAACCAACTTTCTAGAATACGTTGAAATTATCAAATATGCTAAAAATGATCCCTGAAATTGAATGGTTACGACATAAACTTTTCAGCATATTGTAATTTGAAATTTGTGTACCATGTCACTGCTCGATGCACGTTGAGAAGTATAAAACATGACAGAAATCACGAGCAGGCGGGCGGTGGGGGGGGGGGCGGGGTGGGGGGGGGGGTACAGGCGCCCGACTGTGTTTTTACGAGTCTGATTTAGAGTAAATATGTTGAATGTCGTTCAAGGGTGCTATATAGTTTATATGAAGTTAAAAGAACATGTTCAGTTATTAGAGTTTACAAAGCAGCGGATTTATCATCACCTTCTAGGTATAATGTACTGAGTAGATAACGTCATCATCTCTGAAGCCTTAAAGGAGCTTTCCATAGGTTTAATTTATTTTAATGGTGAATATCTTGAAAACCTCAATAGTAATAGAAGCATTATTAGCACTCAATGTATTTATTCAATTATTCATTTTGGCTTGGAGTCTAACATATCAAAAGTAAAATTGTAAAAATCTGCCTAAAGTAATCTTTTAAGTTTTTTCTGTTTAATCCGTCATTGCAACTCTAGAAACTTAGTATACTTGAAATAATTCGTATGTATACATGAAATACTCTTTATGATGTTTACTCAAAGAAAACTATATATTCAGTCTGTGTTTAATAATCTAAATAGTTGGGCATTCTTACCCGGTACGTCCAATATCTAGCTCATTAACATAATGAAATCAACATATTTTTTTGGTCCCTAATGGTCTAACACCCTTTGGGATTTAAATTAGATGGCTGCTATATATCATCATGAATATTTAAGCCCCCCTTTCGTGTAATACATCAAATATCAACGTGTGTGGCAAAACATTAAAGGCATATTCCGGTGTCAAATAATGCAATGTTTATACAGAAATGGGGCAAGTAGTCAATATTTCACATGAAAACTATCATCACTATGTCAACATCTTTTTTATCTTAAATTTTGATATATGTTTCTCTGAATGTGAACTATATCCTTTTTACCAAATAAACGCTTCCTTTACCTAGGAAGGGGATGACAGTGGGGGATCTGTGACGTAATCATTGTATATCATCTTCAACAGCTTTACTTTCTATTACAGTGCAGCTGTTGATTTGTCCATAAAAACATGACGTAAATACAAATTTTGGTCAATTTATCTCCATTTTAGAATGTCATCAGGTGTGGAACTTGTTTGTAAGAATATTATTTTCTTCAATGGATAAATGATTTGGCACATTACGAAACAAAAAATACAGAAGTATACATTTTCGATACAACTGCCATCGATACAAGTTCCACGAGACCTAATGTTATTAAAGTAGTGGTTATGACCTAATGAAACAATGAACTTCAGCTATCGGAATATGCCTTTAAACCAATTGCATCTTCGGTTTATACTAACGCATGATGAATAATTAAAATGTTATACCAATTTAACATGGTTTTCTCACACTAGTTAGAATTCATAGAAAGATGCACTGTGTTATGATTATGTCAAAATATATGCAGAATGTAAATAATCTCTCAAATTGCCAGAAAAAACCTGCACATATTTCAAACCAAAGTTTTTACATTTTGATGGATTTTATTCAGAAGGCAGTGTTCTACATCGTTCGTTGATATATATAATAAAATAAAAGTAAAGATTGTTTCATGCCATAAAATTGACCTATTCCTGAGAAATCTATAATTCTAATTGGTATTTACGGTCCTAATAGGCCTATTCATATGCTCAGTAGGATAAAGGAGATAAATCTACTTATAACACCATGTTTTGATTTTTCTTGAATTTGCTTGATTTTTCACTTATTTCTTTGAATATGTATACCTGTTCTCGTATGGCATTTTGTGCAAGTTATCTAACGTGATTCTTGACGCTGAGTAATAATCTTAAAGCTGCTTTAATTCAATTTTGTCATTTTTAATGATATTTTCAGCTTTTGTAAATCCTCTCTGGGTCTCTGAGTTTCCCCAAATTCATCGAAGCTTATCTTTGTAAAATCATAGAACGAGCATTTGTTCTAGTCATCAATTTCTCAGCGAAGCATTAAATTCATAAACAAACATCATTCAAAATGCGCCGTAGTATAACACTATTATAAATTTACAATCTTAATACTATTATAAATTTACAATCTGTAGAAACAAAAAATAAAAAGTAACGTTTATGTTTCCTTTTGTAATTGATAGCTATATATATATATATATATATATATATATATATATATATATATATATATATATATATATATATATATATATATATATATATATATATATATTATTGGGTATTCAAGAAGATTGTGGGTGTAACCGGCTGATTTTAGCGCTTCGTCTACAGTGCGGGCGGGCGGCCTTATTAAAGATGTCTTTGATGGAGGATAGGGAGTAGATTCTGTTCTCAATGGCTAGGTGATGTTGTTTAATATTGATGGAAGAGGGAGGGGGTGGGCAGTGTGACAATCGGTTAATGTATACTGGTTGGCCATTTTATTTTCTGTATGGTTGGAATGTGCCCAATGCCTAGATCTAGGGTGAGGTCAAGAAAATCTACTACCTTCAGAGTAGTTTGTACGGTAATACTCAGTCTACGAGATTTGAAAACCCTAATTAGTGTTTTCGTTAGTCCGGTCGGATTGGCTGCCAGAGCAGGACATCATTACCGCTAAGCCGTCTTCCCTGTATAGACTCTGCTGAGTCTGCTCAGCGACTACATAAAAATACATACGCTTCACAGTAGAGGTCGGCGCAATCACAGGAATATATATATATATATATATATATATATATATATATATATATATATATATATATATATATATATATATATATATATAAATATATATATATATATATATATATATATATCTATCTATATATATATATATATATATATATCTATATCTATATCTATATATATATCTATATATATATATATATATATATATATATATATATATATATATATATATATATATATATATATATATATATATATATATATATATATATATATATGGCTTTCTATGTGTGATGGAGCTGTTAAGGCGTAATGATTAGCTTTCTTTTCTCTCTGTGGTTATACACGTCATGAGGGGGTGTACTGTGTTGGCTTTACTGATGATATGTGCGTTGTGGGGTTTCATGATTGATCTCGTTTTCCATACAACCGTAACTGATTTTCAACAGTTTTTTTTCTTAAATATTTTGATGCAGCTTGTGTCCCTATTGGGAAGTGCTTTTCATGGACATTTTCTTTCAGCATTACCGATTCACGTAATGACAGTATTTGATAGCTGAATTTTGGTCACGTTTAACAACAGCAATATTATATATGCTGCTATAGGTATAACTTCAGGGTTAACATATTATATTGTGTACGTCCATAGTGACAGTTTGTGGAATTTCTTTCACAGTATAATTGCAAATCACTATTTTTAATACCAAAGTATTTGGGGGTCCCTAATGTGGGTGAGGGATGGGTGGGGTGTTGGGGGGGGGGGGTTGTAGGGCTAAGATATTGATTGGCCGAATGCTGAGTTTATTTATACATTGGATCAATTCTGAACGAAAGTTTCCGATGTTTATTGTTCAGCAGGGAATTTTTATACTCAGTGTCAATGCTTCTTTATTAGCTACGCATTTTTGCCTTTCTGTCTTAAGTCAAATTCTTTGCAAGAAAGACATTCTCTAAATAAACCAAAATATATGGATAGTCAAAGCCGAACCATATTTCTTTCATTTTTTTTTTGTAACCTCTATGCGAAGCTATTCATATGGTTTGATTTGACCTTTACGTAGACTATCTTTTAATTACACATGAGTATATATAAAAGAAACTCTCGTTATCATTAATATCCTCTCGCGTATGGCCTTGTACACCAGGCATTTTCTCGTTTAAACTACAATAACTTGCGTAAGGGCAGAGAAAAAAAAACACCTAATCGATACATGTACCGGTATATATATCTACCACAAGAAAACTGTTGTATCTTCCTCCAGGACTTTGAACGTTGAACCGAGGGTTAACCTTGAGCGGTTGATATCAAATTACGTGTATAACCATATTAAATTAATCGTCAGAGGAACTGCAAATTTAATCATTCCAGCTACTTTCCTCTCATCGTTATGGTTCCTCGTTGGAGGCCATTGGTCAATTAAAAGATGTCAGATTGATTTTCATTACAGAGATCTCGGCATGCTTTTACTCGTGATGGGGTAAATTATTTTAAACTGCCAATGCTATGTAAGTATACGGAATATATATATATATATATATATATATATATATATATATACATATATATATATTTATATATATATATATATATAAATATAATAATAATAATAATACTTATAATAATAAAAAATATAATAATAAAAATTATAATAAATGTGTAGCAAGTATAGTATGGTAGTTATGTATTAAATTAATAAAGATCAATAAACCCTGGCTTCGTGTAACTGTCAAAAGTTCGTAGATCATTTGGTCTGCAGGAAACGAACAACAGTGCATTAGCAATAGGCCTAAGGTTGTTTAATGTGTCATTCTTTTCTTCATCCCTTATAGCTATAAAACAAAACATTTAGTGTTCCCAGAGCATATTCATGAAATGGACTGCTGTTTTTTATCGATTTACTCAATTTTTGAATTAATCAGTAGGTAATTATTTTTACTACTATATATACACCAGTCGCGAACACTCACACACACACAACACACACATAACCATGCTTTTATACTTGGGCAGGACGCTGTACATATAGCTCAAATTTGTCTATGCTATACCGTGTTGTCAACCACGATTCGGACGTAACAGAAAATACCCACACACTGAATGGTCAATTTGAACTTCACGTAAACTTGAAATTGTAGCGGAATTTTCGGAACATACCGTGGATTATATCGACGGCTTAATGCCTCAGGACTATAGTGTTAGTCTAGTATATTATTTTTGTGTTTATTTCATTTGCAATGATTGATTCGTTTGACAAACGTCTAGTACACCAACTAACGTCACTCGTTAGTACTACACTGATAGTATGTACAGGCTGCAAATATTATAGGCCTACATATGATTTTTCCGTGTTAGGCAAGCTAGCTCGTTCGTTAACACAAGCTTTATGAATAGTTCTTTACGTCTATTAAGGGCTTACTTTTCTTCTTTTTGGAAGTTTTGATTGTCAGTTAACGTTACGTGTAAAGGAAATTGCTAAAACGCACGGCTTAGTTACATCTAGTAGTAAAGGGCTATTGCACATCAATGTATGTATACAATGAGCGAAACAACGGTATGTTCTTGTCTGACGTCACGCGATAGAGATGATTTGATTGGTTGATTATAAAATATGAAAAAGAAAGGTGTGGTGTACATGCATCATTTGTTTGGGCTAACGAAATTGTAAATATTTACGAAAAAGGTTAATTACTCGTTAATTAGGGTTCACCGAGAAAATATTCCATCACAGTAATCTCTCTATCATCGATCGCAAGTTGCTGATATGTAAATGAATGTAAGTGACAATGGAATGCTAACAATTCCAGATAAACGCAATATTGACCTTTAAAGAAATACTACAATACTTTGACTGATATTATAGTTTTTCCCTATAACACATCAAAATAAAAGGTTGTGACTAAATATCACCTTTTATTTAAGTCTTCTAACGATCACTAACAGTCCGTTATTTATAACTTGAGAAGCCGTCTGTCCTCGAAGGCAGATCTCACATCATTTATAGAGAAATCCAATACTTGTATATCTCCCTCGTGTCTGTTCTAAAGCCCATTTTAGACAGCCCGCAAAGGAAACGCGCGAACGTTATCCAAGAGACAATCCAGTTGTTTCTTCATGATCAGGTTACGAGAATGATGGCCAGTCCTGTCAAAGAGGGAACCAGTCAGAAGGGTTTTGACAGTACTTCAGTCCTTCTTCCCACTGAAATATCTCGACCTATTCTTTCATCGTTAAAGGGATACTGAAATATAACCTTAAAGATTAAAGAAGATTATTACTTAAAGAAGTTTAAATTTAAACTTTAAAAAAAATATATTTAATTTTTCATTTTTTTTTTTAATTTAAATTTTAAATTATTAACTTTTAAACTTAAAGAAGTTTTAATTGAAGAAGTTAATTACTGCAGGAATTTATTTTAAACTCATTTAAAGCTGCATTGACATAAATGGATTATGTGATGAAGTAATGTTTAGTAGGTTGATCTGTTCGTATTATGTTCCTATTTTAGCATAGTTTAATTGTCTAACGGTACGTTGTCCTTGTACATTTTTCGCTTTTAGTTTGTGTTATGCATTACAATTATTACTATATTTATTTATTTACAACAATTACGGATCCATGATTTCTCGGAAGAGGTGGCCCAGGGAACGAGTATCGGCAGATACCGATATTAGTACCAAAATGTCGGTGCATAAACAAAACTAAAACATCCGTTAAAGGTGCGACATACATACACCAGCGCACGAAGTGTGATTTTTGTTTACAATATGTGCCCCAATTTTTTTGAGTCAGACTAATATTTTCAGGTAATTTTTAGGGCCAAACAATATTTTTATTGAGGAGTGGAGGGGGAAAGGGAAGGGGAGGGGGAGGCGGGGCACGCGACCAACTCCTTGGATCCGCCTCTGAATTTTGCATTTTAAGCCAGGTAAATATATGCGATCATGAATTTTACGAGTTGCCTTTTCATTGTCCGTGTAACTGTAATTAAAAGGATCGCGGTCACGATTAAATAAACATTTAAAAAATGGGGGGGGGGGGGAGCCCAAACAGCACTAGAGTAGTTTATATTTTAGTGGCTAAATGCAAGATTTCGAACTATTTGAGATTTGTGTTATTTTCCCCGTTGCGTTCACAATTTCACGACACCAGTGCCTTCTTTTGCCGATTTGGTATTACTATTATAAATCTTGTTATAATATCCAAATCAGTTATGATTTTAGCAGTGTCCCAAAGCTATAGATACAGTTGTATCTTTTACTTTTCATTTTATAAAGTACAAATGGATTTTGTTTTTTTCACTTTGAAATAACCAAAGAAGTAAAGTCATCAATTTGTTTCCAATTTTAATAATCAAACAAAGCATTAAACCCAGTCTTTGTGTTCCCACTTGCTTCTCTTCAACTCGGGATAAAAGTAAATTCTTGCAAATCTACACAAACGACACTAACGACAGTAATATCAAAACCAACCTGAGTCAGTTTCAACATATCGATTCAAAAAAAGAAAAAAAAAGGACTTGGTGAATAAGACTATCCTTGAACCTACATCAACAAACATTCCATTTAATCAATTGATGGAAGTGAAAATATTGATTCGTTGGGTCTGTTTCTTTTTAACCATAACTTAAACTAGTTAATCATTGGAAACCTTTTGAACAATTGAACTTCTGCTGCTAGCAAGAGGACGTCTGTGTTGTCTGTTAAATTTGTCCTACGTAGATCGTTTTCATTTGAAATCTATATTACAATGTACATAAAGGATGTTAATATATCCCACTACCTTGCTTTATTGTTGTAATTTATATATATATATTTAAATTTGATGACAATAGGTGCTTTGTACTTTAGAAATAAATGTTTGGTGTAAACGAAAATTATCATGATGAAATAAAATATAATTTCCTGATATAAAGTATATTTTCCTTCAGAATATGTCCGGAAGCCCGAGGGGAATCAAGTTAAAAGAATTTAGTACGTAATGACACGGAATTCACAGTTATGGTACAATTCTGTGTTAGATTGTAACTCCCGCATGACCACCACCACCACCATCATCATCATCATCATCATCATCATCATCATCATCATCATCATCATCATCATCATCATCATCATCATCATCATCATCATCATCATCATCATCATCATCATCATCATCATCATCATCATCATCATCATCATCATCATCATCATCATCATCATCATCATCATCATCATCATCATATCACCACCACCACCACCACCACCACCACCACCACCACCATCACCACTATCATTGTAACGTCATTATCTTCGACATCGGTATCATTATCGCCATCGACATCCTTGAATGCTTTGACAACAATCAATTTCACAGCCTCATTTAAGATTTTTCCCACTGTTCAATTTGTTTGTGTAAATTGATCTTTTGTGCCATTAAATAAAGATTATGGTACATTACTTTTGTTGATAAGCTCTCACTCTGTCCCATGAAGTTCTTTATCACACTACATAATACGTACGTTTACTGAATGTCTAGTGACATTAGCAGCTGTATGTAATCTTGTCTTGTATGTTATTATACGCATTAACATGCTATCTAAACAAGACGAGCAAGATAGAGAGAGAGATAAGAGGAAGAGGTGGAGGTGGAGGGAAAGGAAGAGATGGAGGTGGAGATAGATAGAGAGAGGGGGGTGGGTGGAGAGAGGGGGGATTGGAGAGAGAGTGGGGTAGAGCCTAAAGGCATATGTACCGTCATGAAAAGTCATATCAATACAAGAGTTTATTAAACTTAAATTCGATGTCTCCTAAAATGGGAACACATTTTTTGGCTTGTCCCTCAATTATCGGAGGCTGGTTACTCGCCTGGTGCATCCTTCCTGTACAACTATATTGACCAAAAATGGAAATAACATTTTACCTGCAACAAAGAATAAGCTCATTATCTTCCAAAAATGGAAAGCGTAATACGGGAAGGCAAAGTTAAATACATATGAGTGAATATAATATAAAATATACTGTTGACAGGTTGTAATGTTACAGTAACAGTGACAGTAACAGTAATTCTACTCTTGAAATATAACTCGTCTGAACAGAACAGGACTATACCATTTGAACAATAGGGGTTTGGTTGTTTATTTAAAACAGCCGTAAACTATCCATTGCTACCTTAATACATTATGTTCTTCCAAGCTTCTTGTTATACAACAGAGCGTCCAATAACATTTGTCCTTGAGAAATTGATAATACATTGTAAACATGTTATTTGAGGCCTTCAAAATGAAAAACAGAGAAGATAACTGAAAAAAAATGATATCGATTGATGAACGGTTAATATTTAAACAGTCGACTCATTTCTCTCTCTAAAGAAAGGAGTTTTTTTTCCTTTTTTATATATTTTTTTACGATTCACGAAACATTAAACTTAATTTTGCAACTACAGTCAAGTTAACCTTTAAAGACCAAAGATCAGATGAATGAACCATGAAGCGCGCGTTTTAATGTTCCTCATACATAAAAAACATTGTTTTTGTTTCACGGTTGTGCGCCTGATGCTTAAACTATCATTTACGTTGTTTTGCCAAGTCACTGCCGGAGGTGTCAAACTAATCAGGACTAATGAAACGACACGGTTTACCTGAGGAAGAATTTTCAATCAATACTGAAATAAAATCGAAATGAATTATGTTTCATGATTTCCCAAGAGGAGCTCAAAAAAGTGATGAACGGGGAAGTGCAAAATTACGGAGGATAGAATTTAGATCTTGTCCTCTGGCGTGGTATATATATATATATATACTTTTTAATATAGGACCTATGCATATATCTATATGTGTATGTGCATATATATATATATATATATATATATATATATATATATATATATATATATATATATATATATAAATATATATATATATATATATATATATATATCTATATCTATACTACGTATAACTGATTCATATATCCTCAAGTAAGGAAAAACAGATAATTTATAATGTACAGTAAAATGTACTACTGTTCATCGAAACCATGCATCCATGCTTAGACATTTCAGACCAGCGAAATGTCTCCACCCGTAGAAGCAATTAAAGAGTGTGTCTTGTTTGCCACACTTTAGAGAAACATTTTAGTGGACATAAAATCTACGTCGTTCGCTTGATATATTTCCTTCATTTTTATAGGTTAAAGTTAAAACATGATTAATGTTTTGTATATGTCTTATAAATGACACTTTAATACCCGTTATGATCATGTCCAGGTTTACATTTAGCGGTTCAATGGTTTAAATGTGTTCTTTAACAAGTCATTAGCTAGGCCATAACCGTCACGATATTTCATGCGAGATTTGTTTTCAAGTTTATTAATTATACTGTGAACAGTAAACCCCGATAAAAATCATTGATTACTGGAAACGGTTTAAGCTTTTCTATTAAACAAAACTGACGACGGAGAAAATGTTCGATTTTTCACTTGTCATTATTTTGTAGCCTGTGTTGCAGTAATGGGTTCTTTAACCAAAAGAGGAAAATAGGGGAGGGGCTGGGATCAGAAAGGATGAGATTGAAGAATTAAAGGGTGATGGTGAGTTTCGGAAGATATCTATCAATCTATATTACCCCATTTCATGCTAACAGTATACCTTGATAATATCCCATTCATTATGCAGTTGTTTATTTACACATTTGTGTACAGAAATGGTTGAATTTCTCTTCTTACAATTCGATTCCTGTTGCTCGCTGGGTTAGCATGTAATGAAACTATTTTATGATCCCGGGATACACTGTTTGCAAGGTATGATCCCGGGATACACTGTTTGCAAGGTATGCGATCCCGGGAAACACTGTTTGCAAGGTACTGTGTTTTCTGTCTGGCATTCGCTCCCACCCCTCTCTGCCCCAGCAACGAAGAGGTCGTACATGGGATTGCCACCAACGATTTGTGGAACAATTTGAAAACGTATCGACACCGGGGGTAACCTTTAAGAGCCCGTGGGCCGCATACGGCCAGCGAACAAAGTTTCTGCCGCTCGCGATAAAGCTTACCTCACCGCTATTAATGTGGTTCGCGAAACCTTCTCCTATACAGAAATACACGATAACATGTGTACTAATTGCATGAATTTCCATTTGGAAAACATGTTGAAAATTTAGATATTTTATTGCCAATATAATAGCATGTGCCTTTCAATCATAAGGTCCCCGGTTGAGCCACTCCCAGACTATTGTATGTCGTCCAGTTACAAAGTTGTTGACAATTGACAATTCATAATCATGGACGTTAAATATGAATGTAAGAGACTGACTTCGGTCAGCTTGCGACTTTGATAAGCCAATGAGGCTTCTTCGAGAGTTCCTGCTTGCAGGAGGATCTAAAATACATTATTGCGCAGGGGTCGGGGCGGGGTACCCACTCATCACTAGGGAGAAAACGTTCAGTTGGAGAAATTGTTCTGTCGGTTTAAAAATAAATTAGTTGGGGAAGAATTATACCACTTCCATAAAGGTTCATATTCCTACCTAAATCAGTCGAGGTTTTAGTTTCCCCAGACCCCCCCCCCAACCACCCCAGCCTGTTCAATTTCATTCCCACCCCAGTTTTATAATATGAGTACGTTCGGCAAGCTTTTCAACCTAAGAGTGACAGTCAAGACATGGTTGCAATTGATAAAACAAATGCGAACTGACATTGTTCACAATTGTTGACGTTTTATAACTTCACGATGTGAAACTTGACCTATTGACTTTCATTATTACGAAAGTACTTAATAGCGATATTTGCTAAGCAAAATATAAAAAATCGACTCAAAAAAAAAGTTGCTTTAATTTCATTTCAGTTTTGACGAAACTTCATGTTTGACTTTTAAACTATAAGACTGGTATAAACTGACCTTTTTACTGATTTTGCATTTCACCTGTCTTTGTTTTCTCCCTAAGTTTACGGAAGAAGTTTAAGTTTAAGATTTCTCCATCTTTGATTTAAGGCTAATGTACAGAGACAGTTAATAATACATAATTTACTAGTTCATTTTCCAAATTTTCAAGTCGTTTTAATTACTGGCAGTATATTACTCTGTTTATTTGACAACTGTCTCGTATATATATATACAAAGAATCTGCCGTTCCAGGTCAGTACAGTTAAAACCATACAAGAATTTTGGTAACCTCTTGCATGAAGCTACATGGTGTTTTCTGTTTTCTTTGCTAACCCATGCAATCACCAAACTTTTATCTTGATATTATACATAGAGTAAACAAACGTTGATCGTTGTTCACTGTCATAAAAACATGGTATTATAATATAAAATGGTATGAGGCTGTGTATACTTTAAGAATATGCAAAGTATTTATAGGTCTATATACAGATCTTCAGCCTTCGCTTTGTAGAAACGACATTAAAGTACTTGTATTTTCACCTATCAACTTGTCGATCGTAAATTTTCATCTTGAATTTGGTTGATTAAAGTGGCTCTTGTTTATGCGACCGTCGACGCCTGGAATATGAGGATACGGAGGTCAGATACTTAAACAACAGAGGAAGAAAGTCAATCTAATCACGAGGTACAACTATAACTTAATCCATCTGTGAGGTCAACAACTATCACGATGATTTACTCCAATGTTTCGAGAGCAAAAGGAAAGCTCTATTCCTCTCTCTCTAAATGAAAGCCTGGTTATACGGTCCTTCTGCAGGTAATGTGTATATGTATACAGCTATCATACATTTTACTTACACATTCGTTGGCATACTTCATAAACTTCTCTGTAGCTTAATGACAGTAGAAAGAAGACAAGGGTAAAAATGGCCCCCAATATCTAGTCAAACAAGTTTAATGACTAGATCAAGACTTAACGACCTTTCGCCTGTGACAAATTCGGGTACATCCTCCAGTTATAAATGCCTTCATGGCTCTTTTAATCTACCGTACGTATTTCGTTAAAATTCACACTCAATTCTTCGTGTGGTATAAACTATACGTTTCAAGAACAAAGTATACTAAAACAGGAATGATGTTGAGTGTATATATTTTATCCATGCCACACATTCATTACAATATAGTTCATTGTGATTATTTACTATAAACACAAAAGTACCCACAACGATTGTAAAGTTATATAGGGATCGGTTAAATTTGTGTTTATAATGAAAATGCATAATGGGGCCTTGTTAAAGAGAACAGTTATGTTTTAGTTGAGTTATACGAATTTATAAACAAATGGATAAACGGCTTGAACATTTAGGCCTGCACTTTGCAAACTGACTTTATGACCAATTTAGCCTCAAATAAAAAATACTCCAGATATTTAGCATACTTTTAAGTTGAATGTTTTGAAAACTGAAATAGCTATCGCTACTCGTGCTCAATTGTTTTGTTTTTATGGTAACATAACAAGAGTAAACTTCTGCTTATAGTTTACCTATTCAACAATTCAAGTTCCATTTCGTTTACTGTCGAATGCTCATTGCAGCTGACTAGTTTTTTAGGTTTGAGTAAATTAAAGAACAATTGTAGTAATTTAAAAGTACAAACTATAGTTATTTTACACCTTATTCCATAAGTACAAAAACAAACCAAACCAATTACTTATGTCTGTTGCCTATTTTCAGCAGATGAAGGTCCAGATATTTGATATAAACGACACAACATTTCGTACATATATATATATATATATATATATATATATATATATATATATATATATATATATATATATATATATATATATATATATATATATATACATATGGCATATATACTTAGTATGTACTTATAAGGTTTATGTTCCATATCTCTTATAAGTGATGCCTCATTATAGAAAGCATGGTTTTCATCAAGTTATCTGTCATATTAATGGCAAGACGAATGACGTAATGAGGACTTGAAGTAATATTGACCTTCATCGTTCTGACTTTTACAACATTCGATAAAACTTCCATAACAGCTAATAAAACATCATAACATATACCAGAGTATTGGTGCGGGTGATAGTTAATCGTACCTATTATTGTTAGTTACTGCCTTCATATGAGAGAGAGAGACATGGCTGCCAGACATTAACATGTTCTTACTGTTATGTTCTTATACACTCTAAGCACTGAATATAAATATTGGAGTTAAATTATGAATAAAAGTGTGAGTCATTCACGAGTATAGGCCTACTCGATTCTCGATTCATAACTAGACTAAGCTGCAGTAAAAAATGTACAATAATGGCAGGATTTCAAACCCTGATATTAACGTTTCGTGGATTATGTTTTAATGGACACAGCTAAATATTATCAATCTTGCCAGTTGAATTATATCCTGGGCTACCATGAAGAAGTAACAAGGTTTGAATATAAGTGACCAGGCAACATCTATACCCATCAGTCCTTGCTAATAATGATAAGGACATGTTACCGCATTACACATGTAGGTGTCTTTTTGCTGTTGTTGTTGAGAAAATGGAGTACATAAGTGTCATTTAAGGGCTATATTATTTTCTAACGATTCTTTGGACTAAGCGAACCAGACATACAATAACTAGTACAACAGCCAGTGAAAACGAGTACAAGTATAAACTTTCCCCTAGACTTGAGTACAAGCACGAGTACAAGGCTCTACGTTCGAGTACGCGTACACAATTTTGCATTAGTACAAATCCTACTATTGAAGATGCCTCGAGTACGAGTAGGATTATCCGAGTACAAATCTACAAGGGTGAGTACAAATCTACAAGCCTGAGTAGAAAGTCACAAGTCTGAGTACAAATCCACAAGTCTGAGTACAAATCCACAAGTCTGAGTACAAATCTACAAGGCTGAGTACAAATCCACAAGTCTGAGTACAAATCCACAAATCTGAGTACAAATCCACAAGTCCGGGTACGAGTGCAGGTTATACTATGCTGGGATACGAGTACGGACCTCACGACAAGTCGACTGCGAATATTTATGAAAACCTAACTATTTTTTTTATCCAGCATGTCATGAAAGATTAGTCATCCTTCGTGTCGCCTATACGGTTTCAATTTACGTGGGCATGTCCGATTCGTATCTTGAAACAAACTATTAGTCTCATTTCTTTCCATAGTTACTATGTCACCTTATTCCGCTTCAGCAAAGGAAAAAAAAAACAACTATTTTGATACTAAGAAAAGGGTTTAGAGTGGATGGGAGAGAAACCTGCCACTGTTGTGACATCTGCTTCTGACCGCTTTCGACTTCTCAATTACATACAGGGCTCAGTACTTCACCGAGGCCCTGACTTCGTTATATTTAATTAATTATTTAATTAATGATGTTAAAACAAACACCACATGTTATTCAAAAGACCCCATTGCTATGTACCGTTCCTGAAATAGTTCGAATTTCAGACGTCATATATAGGCCACTCGCCTCTATATGACGTCACACCCTACCATGTAAGGTATCAAGTTGGGCAAGTGATCAGTGATATTGAAATGTTGGAATTGATGCGGTCATAGATTTAGTGAACCTCTTAATACTTCAAGAAGCATACAGAGATTGGTCACCAATCAATAACGTGATAAATCTTTCCCAGTATTAGTAAAATATTAATTTCGGGATTAATTACCAACATAATTGTCTTCCAGAATAGAATAGGTTAATAGGCTTACATTACATTTTAAAAATTGACCATCGAGTTGAAAATGTTGTAGCCTACATTTTGTTAAACTATCGCACCATCGTTTACATGAATGCGTATACCTGACTATTAATCTTAAAATCTTTTCTTTTTCTTCTAAAATTGATGCAACTTGCTTTTTCTTCGCACTGTCTGCAGGATTTCCTTGACAAAAGAGACACTTCCTAAAAATAAGCAAGAAACCGGGAATATTTCCAGCTAAATTTACATTGACGAGACACAACCTCAGGGCAATTTATTGCCTGAAATGGGGACCATTAAGATCATGTTTGCCTATTTTTATGTTTCTTTAGCAGATTGAAAAAAAAAACAGATGAACCTCGGAATAATCTCGAGTATCAGAATAGGGTAAAGCTCTTGCTCGTCTCAATATTTTTTGTCTTTGTTATTTTTTTATCCAAAACACCGACTTTGATGACTGCTTACCTGTCAAGTTTGGGAAACCAAACCTAACCTAATTTATCTGTCTTGCTACGAAAAAAAGAGGGGAAAATATAGAAATTTCTAAATGTATACCACCTCATGACACAGACAGGGTAGAAGAGACGTGAATTTAACAGGTAGATAATCAAAGGAAAGAAAAATATAGAGGGCTAACTTGTCACAAGTATTCCAGGGTATTTGGATAGTTGGATAAACACCCCGTCAATATCAGCTGGTGAAAAATCTGTCTTAAAAAAAAGAGTCTTTTGGCAGTTAGCTGAGAAACTTTCATTAGTGATGTTTTTATATATACACACACACACTTACACACACATATATATTATATATCTTACACACACATATATATATATATATATATTATATATATATATATATATATATATATATATATATATATATATATATATATATATATTATTCTTGTAAGGCGTATGTACATGATTCCAATTCCTCCGCTTACATAAGATCATACGTTGAACATAAAAAGAAAAATCAATTTTCCTCTTAGAACAAGTGTGTATTTGAAAAATACATATTCGTTTGATATGATTTTTCCCCCTAGTTATTCTTTGCATAAAAACGCTTAACTTAACCTTGTTCTAATAACACGTATTGGTTCTCTAGCAGGTGCTTCAAAGGTTATCGTTCTGAACAGATCACATCTACGAGAGAAACTTAACACCTTCACATTACACGGGACTAAATCACCTTCAATTTTCAATATTGGTATGGCAATAATTGAACTTGAACGCAATATCGTTAGTGAATAGCCATGGGAACTGGCAAATATACAAACATTAAACGTGGTCCGGAATTTCACATAGCTCAATCACTCATAACGTATATAGTAATGTCTCGGCATTAATTTTCCTCCACTAGCACTCGACGTGCACGTGTGACTTCATTTGCGTACGGTCCTACACCTTTTCAACTTACACACTGTGTAGTTACAAAAACCAAAAACGAAGTATGTTGGTACACATTGCATATGTTAAAAGGGATTTCCTTCTTACCATTTCTCTATCAAAGAATGAAAACATTCAACTATATATATATATATATATATATATATATATATATATATATATATATATATATATATATATATATATATATATATATATATATATATATATATATATATACATATATATAAAACCACGTGTATCATCTTTTTTTTTGGTGCACAAACTGATGTAATTTTAATAAAATCGCTAAACGGGTGTGAGTTACATTGCTGTTCTCCGAGATTGTATCAAGACAGGGTACTTTATATGACACTTAGCTCCCTCGAAGTCCATCGAGGAAATTGAAGCACGCCACAAGGGAAATCAAGGAGAAGTCCTAATCTTGTTTCGGAGGCCACATGGGTGGTATCAAGACAGCCTGCTGGCTACCTTGATTTTTCTTTTTCTCTTATTTTATATTCCTTATATTTCTTTATAAATGACAATATGTACCTCAGTTTTTTTTCAGCTGCCGGCTTAAGTAAACTTAAAATAATTTTAAGACCCAAATTTCAATTTTCACCGAGTTTGGTTTAAACAAGGACTTTTCTTGTCGACGCGATGCCCAAAGGATTTTCTCATTTGTCCATCGTTGGATGTAACGTCGATGTATTGAATTCCATTTGAAAAGAAGTACAACGAGTAGAAACATGAGACAACGGAAGTAACTAAAGTTATAGAATTATTTCTACTCAACGTAACACACGTCTACGTAACATAACTCACGGCTGACTATGCAGGCTTTATAAAGTGAACACCAGTAATGGGTCTTACGGAGAGTAAAAGTGTTACAATACAAGTAATTAAACTGAATTATTCCACCTAAGCATGAAACACGTCTGCTTACCATAACAAACGTCTCATTACCATAATACACGTCTGCTTACCATAACACACGCCTGCTTACCGCAGCACGCGTCTGCTTACCATAATACACGTCTGCTTACCATAACATACGCTTGCTTCCCATAACATATGCCTGCTTATCTAACATACATATGCGTACTATAACACGTCTGCTTACCATAATACACGTCTGCTTACCACAGCACGCGTCTGCTTATAAATGTTTGTTATATGTATAGTGAATACCATATTTGACAGTAACAGCAATGAAACTCGTTCTTAGTGAGAGCACTTAATATTTTCAAGGAGGAAAGAGTAACTAATATTTTCGTCCAAAACGGTTTCGAAACTATTTTGAAATAATAAGGTCACTCTATAATATATAATCTATAGGAATATTTAACATATATACTTACACAGAGGCTTCATTAAAAAAAAAGAAAATGCATCGAGCCGAACAGATAAAAAAATTTTACTCTTCTGGCATTAAAAGTCTTATCAAATGAAAATTGCAAGACAGAAAAAACCATATAAACTCGACATTGAGAATTAAGATCGTTTTCAAATCATGGGTGTAATGTAAGTAACAGATGATTTAATATAGCAGGTTCAAAGTATGTAAATCCCGCAATAATCTTACAACTTGTTTAATGATACGGTCATTTTTAAAATAAAAAACAATTAAATATTCATGACTTGGTTTGGGAATGAATTGTGAAATTGCTCGCAACTATGACACTTTATTCTGTGGGATGACATAAGAGAATAGAGAGGTTAATAGGAGTTGATGAGATAATATTATATAATAAATATACATATATATATATATATATATATATATATATATACACACACATAACGTTTCATTGGCGACTATCAATAGACGTATTTTAACTCAGATGGTATCGCTAGATTCATCAACATGTGACACTATAAATGACGTCATTAATACTTCCAGTTCATGTTGTATAGCCCGAGTAGACACAGTTACGATATACTGAATAAGCACATGTATTTACCATCACGTCTTTCCGTCAGTTTGTTAGTTTGATAATAATGGATGGCTGGCGGCACAACATTTTATATTCGAGACGGTATATGTTGAACATAGGTTAAAAACAGAACATTCATTCCGTATTGTATTGTATTTCTATAAACTATAGCCACTTTTATTACTTGAGAAATAAACTTACCCCTTAAATTATCAAAGGCTCTTCAATCAAAGTGGCTGGACTTCGTAGTCTAGCATAGACACATTAAATCAGTTCCTCGGAAGCAATACGACACTCAATAGAAACTATAGGAATTTTATGGCTTCAAGTAACATCTTTAGAATGCATTACAAATGTCCAAGGACGAATGGTGTCGGATATCATCCACGGTTGCTCTGTTGCTTTTATGACATTAAAACATGAATTAACTTTAACATTTAGACCTGAACTGATGAACCGACATTATCATCATCTTTGCCTTAACAGAGCAGTTTAGACCTGCAGTATATTTTACAGATGAGTAGAATGAAAACTGGCATAGACATAAACATTAATATAGCTCTCAAAATTTCCTGTTATTTTTCTCTTCGAATTTCATTCCAACATTAAAGGGATACTCCATGTGAAGAATTTTTGCTTGACTGATGTGATGATGTCTTTTAGCTCAATATTGATATAGTTTGACTGATGATGGCTTTTAGCTCAACATTGGTATATTATGGTTATTGGTGTTTTGTTAACTTCACTCCCTCTTCGGTAAATTTTAAACTCTATCCTGTTCAAGATCAAGATAATAAGGTGAGAAATAAAGTAAAATATTTTGCCAGCAGAAATTGTAATCTATATGATTACACCTGTTTGCCTCAACTTCACCTATTCGTACAAAGATGTGACAGTTACAATTATCAATATCTTGAAAACGCCTATGCAGGAATTACATTCAATTTGCAAACTCCTACCTAAATCATGCAGTTTGAAAGAAGCAGTCCACATATAGAAATAACATAAACTACGAAACGTGGTTAAGTGTGTAATTTGCAATTAATTTCACATATTGAGACAGAAGACATGACACGTGACATTTTCTTTATAGCAAGAATTTAATTGAGTTGTTTCAAACGAACTGAAATGAATGTATGTAGAATGGCTGGACGGAGGAGTAGCACACATGCTTATAATCTTGTAACTTTAGAACACGTACTGACTGACGCAAGAAAATACAAATAGTTAAAATAAAACATGAACGTTTGATTTGTATATGAAATGATATAATCGATTGTTTTATGAAAACACTGGCGTTTGACCTCAAAAAAAAAAAGTCAGATTTGAAGTTAATCGACCGGCAAAGGCGACAAATATGCATTTACATGTTAGGATTTTTATATAAGTTGCTGCATGTCGTAACTGGTACGGAAGATGGCGTGGTATGACTATTTTACATACGCATGCGCGCACTGCACCCAGTATAGCTGGTAAACAATGAAGCCAGAAAAAAAATACTAGATTATATTTATAATACGGAAGCTTTCTGTCCATGTTCTGTTTTCATGGTTTTTTTGCGAATAAAAAGGACTATCCAACTTGAATATTGTTTAAAAGTGGATATTTTCTCGAAATCTGAAAAGAAACGGAAAAAAAGGGAAAGAAATGCGTTTTAGAAAATACAAGTACCAAGTGCATGCAAAAAAATAATTTCAACTGGCAGATTGAATTTAAATCAGGCTTATGACTCATCCTATTACGCAGGCAAACAACTAGGATCATGCCCGAGCCGCGCCAGATTAAAAAGTCGTAAATCAGTTTTGAGAAAATTAAACAGTAGATCTGCTTAGTATCGACTTCAATATAATAGCTTTGACTTATTAAAATAATTCCATAATTCACTATTTTATCGCTGGGAATATTCTCTTTATTTCTGTGAAAAGCGAACATTGCCTTCTTATTAATGTCATAGTAACTTTTTATTGATACTCGTTCCCTGTTAATATGAAATTCTTTCTTTTCGATGCCACAAAGTCAATAATTTGTTTATGAAGCCAAAGCCATTGTTGCCTCGTCATAAGCCAAAGCCATTAATGATGCACGTGAACGTGATTTGGTGTGTTGTACGAGATCGGTTAATCTTCGTTGTACTGTGTGGGCATTGTGTGTTCGTGTGACGATGTAGCTGGCTACACCGTGGACTGTTGTACCAATTCAAACGTTATGCAAAACAAATGAAACATTATGTTTGCAATACTGACAGCGAGTTTACAGCCAAATTCTAGCCAAAACTGACGGACGACCAAGTTTCTTTCGGGTGTCCATGATTACCTGACACAATGAGTTCAAATGCAGCCTTAAATATACAATGTTAAGTCGAGAAACACTTCACGAAAGATAATGTCACGTGATTTTCAGGTGAAGCCCAATACTGCTCATGTTTCTGATTCCAGTAACTACAAGCTGCTCTCTTGTTGAGTATACGCACAGACATTTCTCTTGCAGCCTTCCAGGAAAATAAAAGAAGACGAAGAAGAAGAAGAAGATGATGAAGAAGAAGAAGATGAAGGAAAAAAGAAATTGAGCCGTCAATAAGGTCATGCCCGAAACATATCAGTCAGTAAAGCTATAATAGTTTCCTTCATTTCTTAGGTGAGAATGTGCTTATTTCACAACCGCGAAGGGAAATCGTGCATTTAATCGTTAGTGTCCACTTCAAAAGCCTCTAACTTCTCGGTTCAAAACCTCACCAGGAACCAGATCCTTTTAACCGATACAAAGCTGCTGCTATTCAGTGTTATTCAGCGGAGTCACTTTGTCTTGTTTGTGAATTGGGGAAAATGTGGTTTAGAAACACGTACCAACTGTATTAAATATGTCTGCACTGGGGTAATAATTGAATGGGGTGCCCTCACCTCCTTCAGTATTTGAAGGGGGGGGGGGAAAGTCACAATGATGAGGTTTTCAAGTTCGTACACGTCGCAAAAGTTTATCACATGTAGGCTATATGTAATATTCTGTTCGTTGTTTGAAGGGTATCGTCCAGCTGTGACAGAAGTTTGAGTTAAGTTAAAACTTAGTTTGCTCACGAAAAGTTTTCATCTCGACAGCAAGCTGTGTTCCAGTTTTTGCCAAAGTATGTTTTCCTTTGGTATAGTTAATAAAAGTGCGTCACTCAGGATAGTTTACGGGCAAAACAATGGTCTCATATTGCCTTCCAATTTTCATATACCTTTAATGTATACTCTTTCTCGACTCCAGGGTAGATTTGTGTCTCCATGGAAACATTTGTGTTTGGACACAACAAAACATTCAATCTGTTTCTGTACTTATCTGCCCGTTTCGGTACAGTCTGTGGGAATAATGAAAATAGTGAGCAAGCATCTGTTTCTGAAGGCTCGACGTTTACGACAGCCACGGACAATTAGCCGAAAATTTCCACGACGTCACTTTTGGGGCAAACAAGTCACTCTAGCTTGTGTTACAGAGTTCTTTTTAATTAGAGAAACCGCGGTACAGGAGAAGGAAAAGGTTGAAAACATGAGGTGTATAGTGACCCTTTATAGAAAGACATTTTGTCAGAATCCATACTTTGTCCACGTACAGCCGACATATTATACCGACATAATATACCGGTGCAGTGGCGGCGAGTGGATAAATTCGGTGGCATTTAAAGCAATGAGGCTTAGTTATTGGGAGGTTCCGGGTTCGAAACCCGGCCGGGTCATAGAAAGGTGGTTTTCTTCCATCCAAGAGAAATATATGGTTTTCCCATCTAAAATGGCTTTCTAAATTGAAAAGATTCCAAATTTGAGTGAAAAACCTTGAATTGGAAGCCACCCGACGTGTTAGTTGTAATCCATAAGCTCTTGCGGGTTTCTCCAATATTTGTGGTCGCTTAAGCGTCGTAAAAATAACTGATGATAATGATGATGATGATGATGATGATGATGATGATGATGATGATGATGATGATGATGATGATGATGATGATGATGATGATGATGATGATGATGATGATGATGATGATGATGATGATGATGATGATGATGATGATGGTGGTGGTGGTGGTGGTGATAATGATGATGTTGATGATGATGATGATGATGATGTTGATGATGATGATGATGATGATGATGATGTTGATGATGATGATGATGATGATGATGATGATGATGTTGATGATGATGATGGTGATAATGATGATGTTCATGAATATTACAATTAATACTTATATGACTTGCGCATATTAGTATAACCGTGGTCTGCACAGGCCGAGCGGATGCTACCATGGAAACGTATCAACAAAAAAGTTGTCCCAATGGCTCATTATAAAACCTTATTGTTGTGGAACAGTGTGATATAAGTTTAGAAAAACTTTGTTACTACTTCATCCGATGTAAGATTTGAGTTCTGTCATAACGCATACCTTGAGCAGTTAATAAATTGTTTTCATAAAACATTATATAATTTATTGTTATCAAGGTTAAACATCATCGCACACACGAAGACCATTTTGTGACATCATAAATACTGATCAACCTTTTACAGGAGATATATAAGCTATCATAACACGTATTGCAGGGACTGCAAAGCGAAGTAAAAGCGCCGTGTAGTAAGGGGTCCAACGCTTCGATATCAATACAACTTCTGAACACAAAGATCATTGTCTCAAAATGGTTGAGCTCTTTGGAAAGGCCTATTTCCAACTAACCGTGGAAATAGTTGATGAACATTGTGTGACACTGTGGCCATTTTGTTCGACATAGAAGGAAGTTGTGTTATTCTATTTTCAATTTGAGCAGTTAGGCTTGATGATATGATGATCAAATGTAAAGAGTTATAAGAACTATGTAATCAATATTCAACATTTACTGTATACTTACAGATAAACGATGAAAAGCTTGAAACAGTATTAAATGAATATTATAGAATCGCATTATTTCTTGAGACTGACCCGGCGTTCAATGGATTGATAGTAGTGTACAGTGTATTAAGTCTTTCATAACCTTGACATGTTCCACATTCATAGGTGATTCTTTGCATAATTATTACACGTCGGTTTCAAGCCGCGTTTTCTCTTAAGTGAATGTTAATGGCGTCTTCCTAACTTCAATGGCGCCGACTGAAACTTGAAGCCTGGTCATCTACAGAATTTTAGCCAAAAATGGCGGTGTGATTGCTGTATGTTTGTGTGCTTTCTTTAGAACCAGGCAGGTGGTGGTGGGGAGAGGGTGATTAGAACCGGAGATGTGGTAAAAGCTCAAACATATATACGAGGGAGGCGGTTGGGGTATGGGGTAGGTATACCAATCTCCTTAACACAAAGAAACAGCAGGAAAAAGGGCATCACCGTTTGCAGAATGGTAGGCCTATAACGGTGACATATACAACTTGGCAGGCAACTTCATTCGAAAACGTCAGAGAGGGTGGGGGGGGGGAGGGGTGGTATTGTTCATGCCATCGAGACTGCCTCTACAACTACAACTGTGTCAAATATAATTACATTTTGGATTTCGTTGAGTAGTATTTGAAAGAGATATGAAATGAATAACGCAAAGCCACTGATCTATTTATGTGATTATTTCCATATTGGCTATGAATAACGGAAAGCCACTGATCTATGTGATTATTCCCATATTGACTATACATTCCAACGACTGGTGTACGGTGTCATTTTGAAGTATCCTTACATTTGTACATATCATATCAGATATTGCATGTCGCATAAACTAGGGCAACCTTAGAAAATCGGTGTCCGCTTTCTCCTTTTTTATCTTCCTACCAAAGCAGCTCAAGAATACTTTCGGAATAAATTGAGCTACTTCTATGTTGGTCCTCCTCTTCTTCCTCCTTAAAAACATTGGCAAGGAAATATAAACCATCTTAAATATGGTACCTGATAATCTTACTCAACATTTGAAAATAGGGCAAGAGTGAGAGTGATACAAGTGCAGAGAGAGTTTTGAAGCTTTATTTCTATATCATTCTGACTTTATTTGCGTCTAAGTATGTGGATATATATATATATATATATATACATATATATATATATATAGCCTATATATAGCCTATATATATATATAGCCTATATATATATATATATAGCCTATATATATATATATATATATATCTATATACATATATATATATATATATATATATACATGCATATATATATATATATATATATATATGTATATATATATAGATATATATATATATATATAGATGTTAATATATATATATATTTATTTATAATATACATATATATGTGTGTGTGTGTGTGCGTGTATGTATGTATTTGGTCATCTCTTTTGTAACATCATACTTCTACCGCCACTCTTTTCAGACTACCCTTCGTTCCTCCATCTAAATGATAAAATTCGGGTCGGAGGTAGTTTTTAAGCAGTTTCCTTCAGATCTAATATTTATTAAGCTCACATTTCACGAGCTGAAACAATCTCAACGTAGATTTTCACTTAAAAGTTTTCGCAAGTAACTTGATTATCGGACTAAATTGTAATTTATACTTGATTTGAGTGGCGAGAGTTTTCCCAAAATGCTTCTTCATTTAGCTTCATCAAAGTCCATTTACGACACCTTCGGTAGCCGAGGGCTAGTATCTGTTTGCAAGCCCCAGTGTTGCAAAGATTGTTACCATCCACCTGCCATACATTGGAGGATATTTCAAGCTCGTGGTAGATGTCTATTAAGTTATCCATAGGCCAGAGATGGGAGAACTGCATTTGCTTCTGGGAGAAGAGGAGACAAATGTTTGTGACTAAAATTGTCAAAGTAGTGTGCACTTTTAAGAATTAAAATCTTTAAAGCAGTGAATGTGAATAAACGTTGTTCAGAATAAAACTAGCATACAATCTGATTGTGCTCTTTGTAAAATATAAAACACCACGAACAATTATTTATTGTCTGTCCCTTTACCAAAAATATTTTGTTAATGAATTGAAAACCTCTTATTTCTTTCATACCTCATACGAATACGCATATATATATATATATATATATATATATATATATAATCTCGGTGGAGGCTGGAAGTTTTTTCATTGTTCTGGGTTTTCCTTCTCATTACGTTTCAATATATATATATATATATATATATATATATATATATATATATAATCTCGGTGGAGGCTGGAAGTTTTTTCATTGTTCTGGGTTTTCCTTCTCATTACGTTTCAATATATATATATATATATATATATATATATATATTAATGAATAAATAAATAAATAATTGACTGTCACTTTAAGAGCGACAGCTTTTGCTCGGATGGAATATTGTTGTAAATTTGTTTGAAGCAGAGATAGTTAGTGAACTTAATTGAATGCCTCAAAGATTTAATGAGATTAAACGGCTTGTTTGTCACAAAACGTAGCTGACAACAGCTTAGTTTAATTGATAAAAGACTTATTTAAATAACCAGCAAACTGTTGTTTTAATAACATATTAAGGTATACTCAGTTATGGAGCTCACATCCCAGTGAAAGTTATATGATTGATGTGAAAATAAGCTGAAATAATATCGGGTAGTTGATATGCAGTTTAGTTGGGAATAAAAGTAGTCATATTTTGAAAAGGCTCCTGGTTAAACAATGGCAGTTCGTTAAATTAATTTTAAATGGATAAGAATGTAGTATGCAACTTTATATAAACAATATAACTTTATAAAACAATATATAAATCCTCCCTCTTCCTTATTTATGAATAAATAAGTATATAAGTATTTAAGAATATACGGCGTATAATTGTGGTATTATATCACATCTATAAATCGGTGTAATATAAGATCTCAAGCTGTAATAAGCAAATTGATTCTAAAATACGAAATAAAGAGATTGTTTTCCACTTTTTTCTTTACAAAAAAAAAATGGTCGTGTATTTATTTCGATGTTGCTTTCGTTTTAGATTCTGAAGGCAAGCTTAAAAATATAATTATTCTACCTCTTCACCAGTCATAATTTTTTATATTTATTTTTATTTTATTTTATAGAATTGCTTTATACGGCAAAGGTAAGCTGCTTTAAGAACATATGTTATTGATATAAAATAGAGCTCTAAATATATATATATTGGTATGTTTGTCAATACGTCACGTCGCTTATTCAAGGGATTAAACTCTGTGTGTGATACGTATACTATCCATAAGTATACATTTTCACTTGACTCTAAATGGCAAAATTAACGTGCACGGAACATATTCGTGTGTACATGACTAGGCCTCACAACTGGTGAAATGGGACAAACGAAATTCCCTGTCACTATAGTTGTCGAACAATAGAGAACAATAGTCAATGGTTGTCCAGACAAAGGGTTAGAACAAAGGGAAATGTCATAGGTTGTAGCTAATATATTTAGAAAATTTGTGTGCGTATGCGTACAAATGGCTTGTTCCATTTGCATCAGATGATTTCTCTACGTCATTGAAGATGCTTGAACTAACGTTATTTTGTTTCTTAGCTACTTTTAAACTTAAAGTGGATGCGGAAATTCTTGGGAAATTTGAAAATGTTTCAAAGATAAGCATTGACACATATCTAGCTATCACACACACAATAGTAGAAAACCGCAGTCTAGCTTTTCTTACAAGAAAAAAAACCCAGCACCGAAGCTATTTGGCTATATTGGGAGCTATATTGTTATGCAGGCTCTTTCACCGTGAAACATACAAACTTATCCAATTCATGTACAAAATGAGTTCATTTTTTAATGGATAACAAAATTGAAAATTCCTTTAAAGATATTTTTTCCCTGAAGAATAAGGATGTATAACTCTTACGCAATCCTTCTTCAATCCTCAGACAACTACTCTTAAGGAAACTGAATCCTTCATTGTTGTTAACTAAACATCCCCTTTCCATCGTTTAGGCTATGCTGCAGTTCGTCTTGACCTATTCACTAGTATACAACCTATTAGCCTATATATGTACACTTAGAGTTTCTATGCAAACTTAATAATTTGTAGAAATAAATGATCGAATTTGCTTGAACCAGTAGCAAACATCTAGCTAGCGGCATTAGTGATTTATCGCCACGTTTTTGTGTCGAACGCATGTAATCACTTTAAGTATAGGTTTGTTAATTCAACGTATATATACCTACGACATTTTATAGACGTCTTCAAGCTGTCACTTTGGATAAACTAGATCTAATTTCATTGACAACTGAAATGGGCTAACAATATAGCAGTGTAAACTTAACGCAGTTCCTTCTTTTTTGGTGGTGTCTTTAACAGTACTCCGAAGAGGATATCATCATTAATCAATACGAGAGGAAATTCGAAAGGGATATGATATCGAGGGGCGGACTGGGATATAAATAGCTAAATGCCGACTCAGTTATCCAACAAGAGGTATTGGGGTGGGGGTGAGGGGGTGAGGGGTAAGGGGTGAGGGGGAGGGGGGGGGTGAGAGGGTGTGTGTGTGGGGGGGTCGGATGACTAATTCAACGGGTGAACGAACGAAACTAGCACCTTTTCACGTTCATGATTGGAATTCATCGCATTCGCCACTTCATCCCGGTGCATTCAGGGCTGCGGATGCGACGGTGTGTACCGGTTTCTAGCCGGTATACCGGTTGGCTATTGAGTTTGAGTTTGATTTATTTCCACATAATATGAATACAATGGTGAATAGTTAATATACAAGGAGTTTGAGGAGGACTGAAGAAGCAGAGCTTTTACGAGCAGTCCCCCTTTAAAAAAACAATAGGAGGAAAGAATACAAAGGATAAGTAAGAGGAAGAAGAAAAGAGAAAAGAACAAAGAACATAGAAGAACAAAAGCAAGAAAGAAAATATTACTGCTTAATGATAATAATCGTTGAGTAAGATGGATTTTATTTTTTGTTTGAAGCAATGAATACTTTTGGATGTTTTTATTTTGTTGTCCAAATTATTCCAGATTGTAATTCCAGAATTGATAAAAAGTCGATGAGTCCTCTCGGAAGTGATCACATTTGTACGGAAGGTTTGACAAAAGCGTGTATTGTAGTTATGAATGTTACAATTAAAAATATAGTTATCATCAAAGTTAGAAGGCACAAGCCCATTAACATATTTATACATAAATAAAGCGACTTGGAGTTTGTATGTGTCGAAGATATTTAAGATTTTTAAGTTTGAAAATATAATTTTATTGCGCCTCTGAACAGTTTCTAAATATAACAAGTAACACTGAAATCAAATCCAATACCATAATCAGTCATGGAAGTTGATATAAATGGAAAAGAAACATAGTCTGACTTGATAGGGTTTTATATTTATTGGCCGTATAGATAAAGTATCATGCGGAAAATACATACGGTACTTGAGGTACAGGCAGCAGCGATGACATATACGATGTGTAATCAGGTCTCTGTACCATTTACACGTAAGAAAGATATATATAAAACTACATAATAGAAAAGGGAAAAAAAGAGAGATATAAATAAAAATTATGAAATATAAAGGGAAACAAAAAGCAAAACGACGTCTATTTTTAGAAACAAAAACAGAGGTTAGTGAGAAATATGAAGACGGGAACGACACGTAATCTTTCGGAGCATTTATTGATATTAGATATTTTAAGAGCAGAGGTTGTAGCGTGTACTTTTGATCATTATAATTTAACTACACTGGAATTATATTAGATATTTTAAGAGCAGAGGTTGCAGCTTGTACTTTTCTTTGTTTCTGCAGGATGGTTTACTTTCAAGGATCACTTCACAAGCGAAGACGTTTTTCAACAATCCAGCGAAACCTTGTTATTTCCAACTTCAGTTTATCGGTTAGTTTCGGTAGCCCTCTTCGACTAATGAAGGGTCGTTTTTCAATGGCACTTAATTACAGCCCGGGGAAGTCGATACCACTTGATGGAATTGAAATTGCCAATGTGTCTTTTGATCGTGTGTATAACGAGATGTCCTCAAGCTCTTTTACATCAAAATAATTTCCTCCGCATTTTTTATCCCCATCTTTTTTTTTGGTTAGTTGTTATAACTCTGTTTTTTAACCGATACGTTCATTTAAATGTTTATACAAAAAGAAAGAAAATGAATTAGTCAAGGTCACGAGACCTGTAATAAATGACTGTCATCGATAAGTGATAACTGTAAGAAAAAATGGAGAAGACAAAGTCATTCAGAGTTCGTCACCTTTCAGGAGTGAAAATCCAATTTTTCACTTGTATTTAGTTTGTCTCTTGCGGTGTGTATATGAGGCAGTCGAAAGTGCTTCTTTTTAACTTCACATGCAGTGAGCAAGCTCCATAATTTGCAGAAGTCTTTCCTTGCACCACTATCCATTTTGGCGAGAGACATCCACCACGATAAACCACCGGTTACTCTCTCTCTCTCTATATATATATATATACGGAGTCCGTGTGTTAACAGCGCTGCATACATAAACGATTTAAGTATGCGTCAAAATAACCTTTGCAATTGCGTATACAAATTGATAAGATGCCGTAACATCACATACGTAGTCGGGCCTGACGAGAGAGAGAGAGAGAGGTGGAGAGAGAGAAGGGGGGGGGGGAGTGGACTTCAGGGCCCACCGCAAGAACCCGGGTCAAGTAGGGATAGATGTGAAAACATAGTGTGGACAGAGTGTAAAACCCGGCCCGTTGATGCCTCTGTACGTATATCATTGAGCTACATGATATTTAAAGCCACAGAACACTTTCCAAAAGCAATGTCGGCCCATTCTCTACTCCACCGATGACCAAACTTCCTGCATGGGCAGCACACTTTGGATATATCAAACCAAACAGTGACAAGGTTGCGGTCCGTTACTGAGAAATGTTTAACCTTCAGGATCACACTATCTTTTCGCCCCCTTCCTGCCAACGTTTCGACTCGACCCACTGCAGGGGCGGACAGGGGTATAAATTGCCACCGGCTCAGTGATCCAATCGGCGGTGCTCAGTTAAGCATTTAAAGCAAACGGTGTATTTGGCGTCTCGGGCAAAAATGCTGCCTTGGGCAACCAACAGGTGATCGGTGCTCGTACATCCACCCATGCAGCAAGCACCATTTCTTGTTGTTGGAGTTAGTACATTGGGACAATTGATAACCGGTTAGACTTAAAAGGAGAAGCAAACCCATTTATCACCTTTACTTTATGAGATATTTGTAATGAAGCACCGACCCACCCCTCCCCCTACCCGTATATAGGTATCTTGGAGATATTGTTGTTTACATGTGGTGTCTCGGAGCTGCCATGTTATAAATCTGTTTCCATGTTCGTGTGATATCTGGTGAAATCTTTTTCTTTCCCTTCGCTTCTTCTTCGTATATTAGAGATTACCGAGATGAATGTAGACACGTGTTGACGCTAACATGAATGCTAGGACAAAATACCGAGCATGATCAAGACTTATAACTGTTACATGCAACATTCAGTGCAAAACACCGTCTCTTTTAACAAAAATAAAGATTGTTATAAATAAAGAAAAAACAATTTAAACTTCAATTGGATATGTGATTCAATGATGCCATATTTAGACTTGTTCATATCGTCAATCGCTGTGTGTGTTAAAGAACAGTAAAAACTGTGATACCACTTTGAGATGTATATATTAAGTTATAGTTGTATCTTATTGCGTGTTGCAAACAATTACCTTCCGTAGTATATACGCTAAATTATTCGTATATATATATATATATATATATATATATATATATACACGCACAGTTCGTTGATAACCTTTCCTGCGTCCAAATATGCGAGAATAAGTAACATAATAGCAGAAGTAGACTAATTTCTTCTGATACGAGAGGCTTTTCTGCTCTGTTTGTTATAACTTAACGATATTCTTTCTGAGTTTGTCCTAATTGAAGGCCACGAACATAACCCGAAGCAATTTCTCTGACAAATTGATCGATTTTTTTCTTTTCTCCTTATTTTTTTTTATATCTTGGTTCCCAAAAAGATATTTGGAACTGGTTTCCGGGTCAGTCGTCGCAAATTATCTAAACACAAGTATTATTAGGGTCAAAAGGTAATGAAATGTGTTTATAATGTCCTAACTTGATACTATAGTCATCACTGCACTGCGTACTAGAGTATGAGTATAGGCCTACTATGCAGAATAAAATACCGGACTATAACCAATTCTATTCGACGTCGGTCGACGTCAGGTCCACGACGATGATAGAATTTTATTAAACCCCGCACCAATACACCATGAACACATACCAGCCCAGAGCTATAACCACGGGCACAAAATATACCAATTAGATCAGGATTTTATCCAAGAACGAACGAGAAATATCTAAAAGAGCTATGTCTCTTTTGTATCGGAAAAAACGCTTAATTGCTGGAAACGACTAGTGAATGAGAGTGATTTAAAAGACATAAGTTTTGCACCAACAAAAGGCACTGAGTATTTCGATTTTCAGAGCCCGAAAAAATGAAACAAAAAGGGCAGAAATGAAAGCAAAGAAAAAGATTTTTACGTATAGCTGACCGATTTCCATCAATCACTTGCATTATTCGACTTGTTGTACCTTGAGGTTTGTAATGACACTCTAGAGCGTTGAAAAAAAAACTAAGATGAAGATGTAAGGGTAAATCAAGATAACGAATAAGAATAACATTCCTCTTTTATACAAAATGTCTTTAATTGCTTTTTTTTTTGCCATGTAAAGATCGTCTTACGTGATTGGAACTGGCATGAAAGCAGACTATACAAAATAAAATAATTATGTAAGAAATAAGAATACAGAATCAACAGGAAGTTATATTTGGAGGGTTGTTTCTCCCTTTTACTTGTGTCCATTTCGAATATGACTAAATGTGAAAAGTCAACAATTGTCATATCATTCTTACTCCAATTGTACTCGATTTGGTTAATTATTCAAGGTCATCAGAAGTGTATCCACCCAATATGCTATAGAAAGTCGTAAAGTGGTCTTCCCTTCTCAAATTATCAACAAGCATTTTACTGCTACTCTTAAAGTTGATATCCACACAGAGATATTTTAATAATATTCTAACAATCCTCTCAATGTCGAGAAACAATTTGTGAGGACCAAAAACTGCAAGAAGACTTACTTTTGAAAACCTCTGAGCAATTTTTAGCGTGCTTAAATTGATTCCAATACTGATCATCTTTGGTATTTGTTATGTCGAGCGACTTGCTATACCATCCTTCTGCTTATAGTAAGTACTTATACACGATAGTCTTTATGTTAGTCAATATATATATATATATATATATATATATATATATATATATGTGGACCTTTATCCTTTCTTTGATTTTTGATGTAATGGCTGAGTTTAAAAGAAATGTAGGTCTCTCTAAAAATTAGTAGGTCTGTTTTTATTTGATAAGTATCTGGATATAAAAAAAACTTAAGAACTTCCCATAATTCTCTCGGGAGAATATCTCATTTAACGGATAAAAGTATAAGAACAAAAATCGTGTTTCTTTACTTAATGCGATATCACACTGATACACCATCTGCCAAACAAGCTAAGGGAAATGTCTAAATTAACAAATCTGACGAAAGGTCAACGATATCATTCAGTTTATTTGATTTCTGAAGAAATGATTAAATCTGCCGGAGATGAAAATACACAAGGCATAAAGGACTATTTTACTATAGGTATATATACGAAGTTTGCATGCTTCCCAAGTTACATTGAGTCCCGATTGAATCGGATTATTGCGACAGTATCAAACAGTATTGAATTACTTAATCTTTGATCAAGAGGAGCTTAATATATATATATATATATATATATATATATATATATATATACATATACATATATATGTATGTATTGTACCATGGCATATAGCCTATGTGTTTTCTCCCAAAATGAGATATTGTTATAGAAATCCCCATCAGTATTCCCTGATAAATCTTATACTTCCTTTCGTCATTTGACTTTCATGCCAAAAAGAATATCTTATCGATCCTATGTATATAATTATGCCATAACTGAAGGGCTCAATGTATTACAAAGAGACTATATTACAAAGTAATAAATGTTATTTACCTTAAATTTCAGGTTAGTAAAAATGTGATTGGCATAAAGGAAGTTCTTATCATCATAAGATACCTTCCGATTTAACAGACGCCAATATTTGTATCTTCTTCCTGACAATTTCCTTATGTAAGTAGCGTAACCTATTGTCAATGTCTGATGAGCATATAAGTGCTTAAGTGTTGGTTTTCTTTGCAGTCTTTCTGGGTCTCTCCGTGTTGAGACTTCCTGCTAAAACGTCGAACTTCATTTTAAAAGGGATATCTGAAAACATTGTAGTTTCAAAGCATTGAAGACTCGCCCCAAAGCGCGTGCCGCTCTCTGAAAAAGTTAACTTTCCGTTGCTTGCAAATGAAGTTTTCTTCTTGTCGCTACAAAATGCAGACAGTAATGAAACGTGATACCTTGTTATCTTTTATCTAGACCTGAGATGTCCATCGCTGCTATATACACTGTGTTGTGAGTATTGACCGTAGCTGTATGTATTGACTGTACACTAGTGATAATACAGGCAAGATTGAAATGGATCGATAATTGGATACTTCTATTATTTGAATCACTCTTGTAAATGGGAACAACTTTGGCATTCTTCCACCTATTAAGGAAAGACGGAGTTTCTGATGCTACTATTAAGTACACGGGTGATGCTGTTTGTTATTTCACCAGCAGATAGCTTAAGCAGATAGGCGCTAATCCCGTCTGCAGACCGGTAGCTTTAGTAACATCTCCATTGAAATAAGCGATTTGTAGACCAAATCCTCAGTCACCTCTGGAATTTGGAATGTAACACCACTGCGTAATTTTGAAGAAACAAACTCTTTTACACTTGCTAAAAAACCATTATCCACATTGTTGTTAACACCAATAAGATACTTAGACGATACAGACGTAAAGAATTTGTTCAATGAATTGGCGATATCGATTGGGTCTGATACTATGGTTGTCATTATCGTGCTTATTTTCTGCTGACACTCCATATTAGTATCATTGGATTGAACATTTCTAATAAGTTGCCAAATAGCTTTGGAATCGCCTTTGTTCTTATAGCTATAGAATCTCTTAATAACCTTGTTAAGCCGATCGAATTAAACTACTTTTTAAGAAAAAGTCGCCCAGGAAAGAACCTGGGCATGAAAACCACACTACCGAACGACTGATCCGCTCTCAACCCCAGTCCCCTTGCATCGGGACTGTGACTGTGTGATCATCGTCGGGTGTGCATCACCAATCCCCTCGAAAAGGAACAGATACTACACATGGTCTCAGCCAACAGGCCGAGAAGCGATCGAATTAAACCTTTTTTTTTAAGGAAAAGTCGCCCAGGAAAGAACCTGGGCACGAAACCAAACTACCAAACGACTGATCCGATCGAATTAAAATTTCAACTTTGTTTCTCCAGAATCGATATGTCTGGATCATTTAATTTTGACGAATTCCTCAGTTTTATGGCATGACTTAGCTCAGCATTGAACCACTTTGGGCTGATTTTTCATTTTGACACTTTTTTGGGGAGCATGATTATTAACAATATTTAAACAAATTATTTCCCAATTTTTAACCAAACGATTTGCATCTGCTACCGGCAACACAGATTACCAAGAACAATTCCTTAGGCTTGAAAGCATTTAAATCTAATTAATTTGTCACACGATATTTTAGTGTTTCGTGACCCGTCTATTTAGATTCTCTTTGGTGTGAGGCAGCGTGTTTCCAAGTGAAATATATCGGGTATTGGTCACTCAACTTAATTTTCGAAACTTCAGTATTGACAATTCGACTTTCTTTAGTCGTATAAATATGATCAATTAATGTACACAATAAATTACTTTATTAAGTTGGTACCTTTATTACTTCCTTCATGTTGTACATCTTCATGTCCTGCATCCATATTTGTTACTATACCACCTAATAGATTTATGTTAAAGTCTCCGATAATAACATTGTCAGAAAAGAATTACATGGGGCAGTTAACATTTCATGAATATGATCATTCAACTCGGGTGTTGAACCAGGGCGGCGGTACACAACACAAAACAACACATTTTTAATATGAGGTAAAATAATTTCAACCCAGATCTCTTCAATTCTATTTGATTCAAATTTGAAATCGTTTGATGTCATTATCGATTCCAGTTTGGTCATACCAATTGAATATTTGTTGACAGTTTTTCTTTAGTATTGCACCCGATACTACAATAACAACTGTTCATGGCCTGTAACACATGTTACCGTGTACGAACACATATAATAGTAATTACTGAAGCACCGTTGTATAGGACATCAACAGTGGTGTAGTTGCTGTTCCAACCATTGAGTGCGAGTTCATTAATACGCGATTCCAACTTGAAGTCGTATCTAGTCATTTTATGCTATAAGTAGGCATATTGATATACTCGAACATGACCTTTCTTCGTTCTCGACATGACGAATTGGCGTAACGTAAAGAGAGTTGTGAACTGGAATCAAGCGGTACCCGACCTCCTTCATTCAAACACATAGCTAGTACAGTAACTATATATACTGGTGCCACCTGTAACACATGTTACTACTGATCATGTCCCACAACCGTGCATCAGTAATTACTACTTTGTGTTCGTAACACGGTAACATGTGTTACAGGTGCATGGTACCAGTAGTTACTGTACTAACTATGAGTATCGGCTGAATTTTTCAAACTCGAACTCTCCTCACATGACCTCTCCTATTTGTGCCATTTCATAATCAACTACTTAATTGTCTCAACGTTGCATTATCTTTTTTCAACTATTCACAAACTCTCTTACTCATTTAAATCCCTTTTTTAACCTTCGCTTTTACCTCCCTTATCTGATCTCTCTCTCTCTCTCAATTACCGTTTTAGTTGAGCTATAACAGAATGATGTTATGACAAAGATATGACATTTAGATACAGCTATTGATAATCTTCTTTTAATATTTAAACAGTTGCGTCGAGAGGCAGCTTGGGCCCCCCCCCCCCGGGGAAAATATGTTTCGTAGTTCTTGAAGTTTTCACTTTTCCTTAAGTATATTATGATCATGGGAATTAATTAATATTCATCCCACATAATCCCGGGGCCCAGACCTGTTGTATTATATGTCAGACTTCTAATCACTGATTTATATCAGCGTTTAACCGATCAAAGAAAAATGTTGTCTCCCAACAAACCATACGGAACTATATAAAATTGTTTGACTTGGAATCATTTGAAGTTTAAATATGACATCATCGAGCTACATATACTTGAACTTTTCAAATGTTTCCTTTTAATAGTGTTTACAATATAACAAGTGTATGCAATTGGTGAATATAAAATATTGAGACCTAATGAAGATATTGGTTATAGAGTCAACACTGTTATAAATGTGTTTACAATGTATATGTATTTAAATATTTTTTTAATGGAGAAGTGTTTTTAATTGGTCAATCTAAAATATTGAAATAATGCGACATTTGACGACATTGGCTTTAGAGTCAAGGGTGTTAATATATTGTTTACAATGTTTTTTTGTTTGTAATGGTGCAGTGTTTGTAATTGGTGAACCTATTTTGAAATAATGCGAAATAATGGCGACATTGGTTTTTAGAGTCAAGACTGTTATAATAGTGTTTACAATGTTTATATTTCATTAATAGAGAAGTGTTTGAAATTGGTGAACCTATTTTGAAATAACGCGAAATAATGGCGACATTGGCTTTAGAGTCAAGACTGTTATAATAGTGTTTACAATGTATATACATTTTTTAATGGAGAAGTGTTTGTCTTTGGTCAATCTAAAATATGGAAATAATGCGACCTAATAACGACATTGGTTTTAGAGTCAACACTGTTATAAAAGTGTTTACAATGTCTATATATATATATATATATATATATATATATATATATATATATATATATATATATTAGAGTCAAGACTGTTATAATAGTGTTTACAATGTTTATATTTTATTAATGGAGAAGTGTTTGCAATGGCGAATGTAAAATATTGAAATAACGGGACAAAATGGCGACATTTGTTTTAGAGTCAACACTTATAATAGTGTTTACAATGTTTATATTTTATTATTGGAGAAGTGTTTGATTTTTCATCATGTTTCTTCATAGGATAGAACCCGTCGAAGCCCTCTACTACGCAAGTTATAATGATGATGTATAATTGTCTTTGGTTTGAATTTAACATGTCGTTTGAAATTGGTAAATCTAAAAATATTGAAATAACACTGTTAACATTTTACTTTGAAATATAAAAGAGAAATGGAGTAGGGGTGGGGTGGGGTGGGATGGGGGGACGTAATAGGTTTCAGATGTTAGTTTTACCATTATAATATCATATCTTCACAAAATGACGGTGACCAGACACGACTTGAAAACTTTGCGATATCTCAACAAAGGAGCAATCTCTCTCTCGACTGTTTGAGAGGAATTTCTCATCATGGAAAGGCCTCTATCGTAATTGTTGCAGCTTACAACAAGCTTTGTGCCTTTACAAATATTAAACTTCGATATATCATATAACTTCCTTTAGACGGTGGTGAATTGTACCACCATACTTAAGAAATCGGTGGCACCCTTCAACGCATTATAGGGTTAAATCTCAATATCAATGGCTTTCACTCATAATTCTAAGATAAAGTCCTTGTATATAATAATTATCAAACAGCATTGACTTTTTATGCCTCATCTTGTTAAATTAATACTATCAAAAAGAAAAATATAAAAAGAAGAGGCATAGATGAAATGTAGGCCTATGTCAAATCTATACTTCGTGGAATTGTTAGGACCCCTTTCGTTATCAAGAGAATTTTGATTCATTTTCATTTGTTACCTATATCGGTGCCCACAATTGTGAGATTAAATGACAACAATGTCATGAAAATTGCTATAGGATGTTGATTCATGTGAGATTTTGGTTGAGGCTTTTATCGAATGTTAGAAATCCGTGGAATAATGATAGGATTAACTATATATAAGCAATGAACTCAATCATAGTTATGTGGCACCCCCCCTCCCCCCCGCCATCAGCACTTTCGAAATATATATATATTTATAAGGAAGATGTGTCCAAGATTGGTTGTCGAAAGTATTATGAAAATAGCAACTTATTTTGGGCCTTTTTTTTCTTTTTGGATAATTCGTTTCATGGGGATATGTACTTGACAGTATATTTGCATGGCTAAATTTCAAATTGTGAAATATTTCGATATGGAAGTGCTGGTGCTTGAAATATTATGCATATATTCACAAATTTGTGACATGATTGAGCGCTTGGTTTCTTCATTCAATCATAAGACTGATTATAAGGGGTAGTCTCTTCGTCGTTCTATGGAAGAACCATGTCTGCAATGACTGTTGTATATTGATATGCAAGCAAAGGTAAACCATATCGCTGGAACGGACGACATTTTTGTTTATGTGCTTGTTAATGATAATTTAATATTAATTTTTACCACCATTATTATTATTCTTTCAAACGAATTTTTTAAATAATTTTTAAACTACTTGACATTTTCACGAATTGCAGACTTCCGTGAGATTACTAACTTTAGAAAAATTACTAATTATTTAAAATATATGTTAAATTTCCTCTTTCTTTTTTTTATTTCTTTTTTTTATACTAAATATCATTCAAAAAGCCAGCTTTCTTCTCCTCGTTTAAAATCTTATGAATGCACAGGCCAATGTTGTTTTTATAATATGTAAAGGTCATTCAAATAAAAAGAAGGTTCCACAGTTTATTAGTGTCCTTTTTTATGAATTAATTGACTGTATTTTATTATGGCAGAATATGATTAATTGATAAGAAAAGAAGGGAGAAAAAATATCAGCTTTAGTATGATTCTCTGCTCACTTTTTCAGATCTCATTAACCTATAAATAAGGAAGGTTTCAAATTATTTCCAAAGGTCACGAATATTTGAAGTGAATAATATCATCCGATGATTGTTGTACAAAACTCACGACGTTGTTATTTCATGCTAATGTGAATTGATAATTATTCATATGTAGTTCAAAATCTGAATTTCAAATGCGACATGTGCAATATACGTTTTGTTGCTCTGTGAAGACACGCAATGAAGCAAGCACAAACATAACACTTATCTCCTTGTTCTGCAATTAATTTTATTTCAATCAATCAATCAATCGTATCAATCAATGCAGAGAGATCATATTTAACATGAGAGTGAGAACACCAGTATTGATAGAAACACAATAGACAGTTTATCAGACAAATGTAACAAATACATTGGGAAGACAATAAATTGAAGTTGTAAACAGTACAGTATACATCGTTCACACCTCTTTGAGGGAAGGGGGAGGGGTAAATGAGGGGGGGGGGTAAGGATGTGGGTAAATGAGGTCACTGAGAAGGAGAAGGGCCCCACCTTCTAAGGTATGGACGGTGCAATAACCGTCATGCCCCTTAAAGTCGCTGGTATGCGTGTCGATAAATATGTGAGATTTTCTCCCTCATCATGAAACGACAAGTTAGTGTTAGAGTTAGGGGTTAGGGTTGGGGTTAGGGTTATGGTTAGGGATAGGGGTTAGGGTTAGTTATGAAGTGTCAGTACTCACTATTATCTCAAACTGTACAGGGTTTGTATATATAATTGACTCGGCTCTTCAGAAATTATTACTTGCAACTGCTACACTCTTATATTTACGGTCTTTGGCTAAGAGATCATTAGTAGTATATGTTCCTTTTCTAGAATCGTGATACACACCTGACGAAAATCACACTGTCACAGTCTCGATGCAAGGGGACTGGGGTTGAGAGCGGATCAGTCGTTCGGTTGATTAGTTTTCGTTCCCAGGTTCTTTCTTAGTTGCCTTTTCTTAAAAAGTATATCTGTTCCCTTTCTAAGGGAATCGTGATACACACCTGATGATGATCGCATAGTCACAGCTCTCGATACAATGGGACTGCATGGGGTTGAGAGCGAATTAGTCGTTTGGTTGGTTTTCGTGCCCAGGTTCTTTCTTGGGTACCTTTTCTTCAAAAGTATATCTGTTTCATTTCTAAGGGAATCGTGATACACACCTCACAATGATCACACAGTCGCAGTCTCGATGCAAGGACGGGTTGAGATTGGATTAGTAGTTTGGTGTTCGTACATATGCAGATTCTTTGTTGGGTGACTTCTTTTCATAAAGCATTCCACTTTGGAGGAAAATGATGAAGTTACCGATTTATGAACTAAGTTTACGGAAACAAGATAAATATCAATTAGATAACTGTAGGTGTGTAGCCTTCATTGCACGGGCAGTTAATTAACATACTTATAATGACGTGAATTCACAGTTTAAGAAAAATGTTGCCCGTTTTTCACAAACCCCTGTTAGATTACTTCACAGCGCATGCGTCCTAGCTGATGGTGATCTACTGTTAAGATACACCTTTTTCAAATCTGTGTACTTACAGCAGAATGTTTGTTCCTTATATGTCATGATCATCGATAGCGATATTAAAAGTTGTTAAAATCACAGATAAGTTTCTGGAGAGAAGAGGTGACGTTTCGAATTATCTTGATTTAAATCTCGCCCTCAGTATTTAGTGTCTTACAAAAGAATTCAAGCATCTTTCAAAATAAAGGAGGAATTTATGGCTAGGTTGACGAGCAGAGGTTTATAGAGTTCCTTATGAAGTATCTTATGAATGCAAATGCTGTTTAAACCATATTTGATTTGTGCTTGGCGGTGAACAAACCTTTTGCACAATTATATGTTGTGGTAGCAATATGCTTTAAATGTTCACGTGGCTAATATTTTCATAGATTGTGAAATTGGTAAGTTGAAAACTGACGTTGCTGGTTGCATATGAACCACATTAACAATGTTTCAATATCCACCTGGTGAAAGTTTTCACAGATTATCTCTCCTACCTCTCCTCTTCCCCTCTTGCTTTCTTCTCTTCATCCCTTGTCTATTAATCCCCTTACATGTATCTCATTGTGCTCACCGTGCTCATTAACCTGCCTGTATTCTGTGCGTGTTTTTGTCCCTTCTGTTACTGTTACTTGCCATTTAGCCTCTGAAGAAGATCCTGCTAGGATCGAAACGTCAGGCCAACTTACTTTTACACATTCTATTACACAGGCTCTCTATAGTGGATAAGCAGTTTGCTAACAGTATTATTTATGTTTTATTTAGATTATGTAGATGATATTTTAAATTTGCCTTAACTATACCAGCCACGTGACAACAAATACCATAATGTTCACTTGACTATATAGCGGGTTGGTTCTTAAAACTGTTTTCTTAATTGTATAGTATAACAACAACATCTCATTGAACACCTCAGTTCTGAGAGCTTTCAAAGATTATGACAATGGTATTTACAGGCTTGTCAAGCTGACGGTGTCTTTGTGGATGATGAGGGGCTTTTACACCTCGCTGAGTATTACGAACGTCATTAGCAACGCACCAACGTCCCCCTGGATAGCACTTTCAAATATAATATATGTCATATCAAAAACCTTGTTTTCTTCTTATATTTTGATAATGTTTTCCATGCTTGTCGAAACTGACGTAAGTTCGAAACAGTGTAGGAAATTACCTTGATTAGCCACGTAGGATATTAAACAGTAAAGAATAAAAATCTAATTTTTTGCAACACATGTATAATATTAACTATTACAAATGTCCCTGGAACGATCTGTTGAAGATAACTTCAAATTCATCATGAATTCGCTGCAGGTTAACGTCCAGTTGATGTTTAGTAACTAAGGGAGTGTCTTTTATAGTATGATGAACAATTTATCATCTTATTTGAGAGTAATAGGCCTACTCCCGATACTTGATAACAAAAAACAACAAACAATGTTACAGACTGAACTGCACCCATCTGCATTAAATTTAATAAATACAGAGCAACCTTCGTCACCCCTCCTCTACCCAACGGGCTCTTAACCTGACCAACTATTCCGTTGTTTTCGTCTTTCGAGAATTTGGTACGGTCTCGTAGAGATACATTTGTATTACCGTAACGATGAAATTCCGCAGGATCTATACTTGGAGACTTCCACCTGCTCCCAGGTGCCCAACTTCGATCCATTCATAACATGTTTATTCATAACATGTTTACTCTTAACATGTTTATTCATAACGTTTAAATCTGGTAGCCTTGCATGTAATATAAAAAAAAAAATCACAGCAGAACGAATGTGTGTTCCGCTTCATAATTACTACCAAGCTATCTAGTTATGTTGTCAGAATTGGAGAGAAAAGAGTAACTTAGCTTGACATATCCACGACCTCTGAATGTATTTTTGGTTGGCATTTCGTAATAATAAGTGCGATCTGAACTGTTTTACCTAAGGAAGGTTGCCTATAGCACTTTCGACGTCTTTAACATGCAAGGGCAACATATCTTCCCATGTTGTTGTTTGTTACTAACATATAGATGACAGAACGTAAACAAAGGAAACCCGAAGAACGATGAAAATTAATAAAACACCAATATGATGATACTCACATTGAGGATTTCTGTTTTTCTAAATATTACCAAAATTAGTAAGTATTGTTCAATATACATACAATCAACTTTCTTTTTTGACAATTAGAGTGTCAGTTTGTTGTCTAAGCTTAGAAGTTCTATTAAACTTATCATTATCGGGGGTTCATTAGCAGAGTAATTAACAGTAATTACTCCAGGGAGTACCTTCGCCAATTTGAATTAACGATAAGCACCACGCTGCCTATACCACGGGCACTGTGTTTCCTGCATATCATGGTTCACATCAGTGACGCACATTGGCGAATATCTTACAGTACATGTAGGCTAAACTAGGCTATTTAGTATATCAGATAAACCGTCAAGCCATTACAAGCCACTACTGAAGTAGTACGCCGAAGGATGTATCGATTTATGTTGTTGTTTAGTATGGTCTCTATCGTTTGCTCTATTTCGTCCATCTTCAGATATAAGCGATTTGGGAGAATATCCAAGAATTCTGCTGAATTCAGGATCTAAGGCCTACTATTATACACTAAGTCAAACCGTGTCAGTTACACGCTCAATAACACTTCACATACAATTAAAAAGGTCGTGTTATCGATCCTCGAACTTCCTAGAAAGATGTAGCGCTCAGTGTATTTCAAATCTATCGTATGACTGTATATCTACACTGCAGTGAAGGTGCGTTGACTCCCTGTACTGAGCCAAAAAGTAACAACTCGTTTAACGTAATTGAGATGATCTTGACTCTTTATCCACAAAACTTGTGCAGAAACATTAACGGATCATCGAATTTCACTGATAAATTCTTTTCAGTAAGTTACAGGAAAACCAGTAAACGAGCTGCCAAGCTGTTCTGCTCTGTTGAAGGCGATGTGGCTTATCACTGAACTATCGCATCGTCCAATATGGATGGCAGGATGTTCGAAGAAAAGATTGTTGGTTATTGTTTACATTGGTCTTTGAGATGGAACGAGGTTATAGATTTCTCGACTTGTCATTGGCGGATCAATCGGTGTCTGTTCATGACAAAAATGACAATATATATATATATATATATATATATATATATATATATATATATATATATATATATATATATATATATGAATATATATATACATATATATATGCATATTTATGCACTCTAAAAACAACCTGGTGAAAAATTCCTGGATACCAATTGTAAGTCATTCCACGTTTATCAGTCGCTATCAATGCCCATGCATGTACATATGTTCAGTTTCAACTTAACAACAACAACACAACCCCTTTATTTTAATAACCGACATACCTCTGATATTATAATCATTTACTGTGATCTTTTTGCTCATCAAATTTTATGAATATTTTCTCTTAGTACTGAACGTATTGACGGTATTCTATTAAGTCTGCCCGACCCGACTTAATCCGACTGTCGTGACCTATACTGTCGTGACAATGGGTCTTCACAATCAACGACCTATGGTCGTTGATTGTGAAGACCAATTGTCTTGCAGCTGACCCCACCCCCACCCCCCGGTCTCTCTCCCACCACACTGGGTGACTGATGATATTGAGTTTTGCAGTTTTAGCCGTGAATTGCTCTACACTGTAGAAAACGCTACATGTTCAGTTTTTTTTCCCAACACAAGCTTGACGCTGTTAGGAAAACATTGCGCGAATATACACGAATTTGCTCTTTTAAAGTTCATTCCGGCAGTGTGCGCGCGGCTGACTTTAGTCTCATCGTCCTACGATGTGAATTTACTCTTTTTTTTTTCGTGTGTGTGTGGGTGGGTGTTTTGTGTGTGTGCAATCACCAAATTCTGTAACTGATGCATTGGAATGATTTATATATTCCCATCCTGTCATAACTCGGTCAGACCTGTTTCGTTCCATTTCCTTTATCGTGATAAATGTGTTAAACCGTCCAAAAAAATCCTGATGACTATAAAAGATGTTGAAAAAATGTATGCCATTATCAAGTCTGTGATATTTTCCATCTTTAAATATGTTACTGGATCAACTTAACAGGTCTGTGCTGAATTTCGAGCAACGAACCCCCCTAACCCACCAATTTGATTGCATTTCTTCATTTTGAGTCGTATCAGAAGTTGAAAAGTATTTTTCAATCGTAGACCGCCCATGATTTGTGTCACTAAATCTTTCTTACTTCTTTCCATTTCTATCAATACAGTCTCTGGGCCATTGTTGGTTTGTTTTTCTCGCTCACAGGTCATAGACTCTAGCAATGTGATTAACATCTTCTACTGAGTTCTTTGGAAATTATCTTGGTGACTAAGTTTCTAGATTCTGTTCACGTTTGAATAACTACGAAAGAACAATTCTTTGATATAATCTACAGGATCTCCCGTTTCCGAATAGTTAATCGTTCTTGACACTCTCTCAAAACCTGAATTGTATTTCCATTGCTTCCTAACTACAAATCCTTAACTGGACGTAAACGGAACGAATCAGTCGATTGGATCTCTTCGTATTTTAGGTCTCATCAAAGACTTGCGACCCCTAAAACAGCTGCCACTTCTTCAAAACATATATAATCCGTTCTTCCTCCTTTTGTTCCATGATCCGCTTTTCTATAAAGTCTTTAATTATTTTTTCAGTACTAATTCTATCAGTGTCGTTTGTATTTATCTAACGTCACACTATATATTCTATTATATTTTGTACTGGCTACTACTGCCAATGAGTACTGAAGACCAGTTACGTCAAAATAGTTTAACCTATTAGATCTCTAAATTCTAAACGTACATTTGCAGCAGACGACAGCTGAACAGTAGATGACCAAAAAACAAACGTTTCACATTGTAACAAAAACGAAAAACAATGTAATTCGTTTCAAGGACCCGTACCGCGTGGTACTATAACAATACATTCTTGTCCGTAGCGGGTGATGGTGGCACCCATTGTTACCTGTTACCACGATACACACCGTTAACATGACCGGTACCCCCTACTTGGCCTATTCTATCTTCTTCATTTTTCCTCTATTTGTGGTACCCTCATTATCCCTGAGGCATTTGACTTTATGTTCTATTTTGTCCCCCTTTTCAGTAGACTAGTTTTTTTAGAAACTGTTTAAAATGTAGAAAAGAAAACCAAAAGAAATGTAAAGAAATCGAAATTATAACCCCACTGGCATTTGGAATAATGTCGTTTATTTATTCAGCAAAATGGTTTCATATCCCCAAATGACACAGTAAAATTAGGGCATTCACCAGAACCATGGAATGCTATAGAGTGAACTGCTATGACATTAAGAACTGTAGAACCCTCAATATCCTCAGCCTCATTCACATGAGGATATGCATTTTGGGTTTTGCCTCAAGTTCACATCTTCCTCTTCTTTTTCTTCTTCTTCTTCTTCTTCTGTTTTGACAGCTAGTTACAAGATATAACGGCAGGTGAGAGCTCTCCAGGGCTTATGGGGGTAATTCCGGGAAGACATGGATTGCTATTAAGTTTAAGGTCGTCGTGCATACTGCCACAAGGGTGCAATCACAGTATCGTAATTAAGGCATGACATCCAAACTACGAGAGTCTATATATCTCTATACTGGATCCATCCATCTATCTATCTAGTCAAGAAGCAGACGTGTCTAACATAGTCGCATATAGTATAGGCCTAAAGCCAGTCTCATGCATTACATAATAATGTGGTACAGTTCGATTGTTGAAGAAGATACACAAATGAAGTACTATTGCTGTTGTGGAGAACACAATACTATTGAATGGCTGAATGGCTATCTATATCTAGCCAAGAATAAGACGTGTCTAACGTAGTCGCATATAGTAGTATATAGGCCTAAAGCCAGTCTCATGCATTACATTAATAATGTGGTACAGTTCGATTGTTGAAGAAGATACACAAATGAAGGGCTGGTGCTGTTGTGGAGAACATTATACTCTTGAATGGCTGAATGGCTGATTGGCTGATTCGCTGAATGGCCATCTATCTAGTCAAGACGAAGACGTGTCTAACATAGTCGCATATAGTAAAGGCCTAAAGCCAGTCTCATGCATTACATAATAATGTGGTACAGTTCGATTGTTGAAGAAGATACACAAATGAAGTACTATTGCTGTTGTGGAGAACACAATACTATTGAATGGCTGATTGGCTGATTGGCTGAATGGCTGAATGGCTATCTATATCTAGCCAAGAATAAGACGTGTCTAACGTAGTCGCATATAGTAGTATATAGGCCTAAAGCCAGTCTCATGCATTACATTAATAATGTGGTACAGTTCGATTGTTGAAGAAGATACACAAATGAAGGGCTGGTGCTGTTGTGGAGAACATTATACTCTTGAATGGCTGAATGGCTGAATGGCTGAATGGCTGATTGGCTGATTCGCTGAATGGCCATCTATCTAGTCAAGACGAAGATGTGTCTAACATAGTCGCATATAGTATAGGCCTAAAGCCAGTCTCATGCATTACATAATGTGGTACAGTTCGATTGCTGAAGAAGATACACAAATGAAGGACTATTGCTGTTGTGGAGAACTTAATACTATTGAATGGCTGAATGTCTGAATGGCTGAAAGACTAAATGGCTAAATGAAAGAATAAATGACTGAATGACCGAACGACCGAACGACCGAACGACCGAACGACCGAACGACCGAACGACCGAACGACCGAACGACCGAACGACCGAATGACCGAATGACTGAATTACTGAATTACTGAAATGATGGATAAATGAGTGAGTGAGTGAATGGATGGAAGAATGGATGGATGGATCACTGAATGGATAGTTGAGTCAATGAATTCATGAAAGAATGAATAAATGACTGAATTAATTAAAGAAACGATAGTTAAATGAACGAATGAATGAATGAGTGAGTGAATGAATGGATGAAAGAGTGAATGAATGAATGCATGGTTTGGTGAATTAAATGAATTGTTGACATTGCAATTATACCCTTTAACAAAGATTCTCTTTAGAAATAAGTTTAAACTTGTCTATATCATTCACATCAGAATTTTTTCAGAATTTCTTCAGTCTCTAAAGAAAATCTTTTCTTAACCAAATCTGTCTTCCTGAAATTATCATACCGTTTATCAAAAGATTAGCATCGTACATTCATTAAACTCACGGAAAGAAAGACAAAATCTGTCTGAGCGAAGAAAAAAGAACTGATTTTTATCTCCAAAATCAAAAGAGGTGCATTTGAAAGCTAGGAGGATTAGATCTATCGATCTCCATCTCTTTTCAGAGGAAGGAAAAGATTTTATCTCCATCATCAGTCTTACTGCCAACGATATTGATGATGATGGTTTTAACGGACGAGAAGTTTTAACCATTATCATGTTTGCTACAGAAGTGATTGACATTTCGAGGGGAATCAGCTGAATACGCACACGTGCATGGTTTGTATGAAGTACGTAACTATCAGATCATCATTTTCAACGTGAATTGTCATAGTGTACTGTGCAACTGTCATAGTGTACTGTACAACTGTCATAGTGCACGGTGAAACTAATGTGTTACTACCGAAATAGGAGACACTGTCTCCATGGGGTAAACTTCTCCGTACAACATCAAAGAGAGATTTATATCTAAAAGTTAATCATAAATGTGTTATGGCCTTTCATAATATTGCAGTAATCACCTTATATGGATGCTGTCTTAACAAAATATCCCAAACAGAGCTAGCCATGTAAGCCTTGTATTAAAGGATGTTGATCATCCACAAGTAGAATCGAGTAACAATGTTAACACTGTCCAGGGAGTTATTGACACACTTGACTGAACAACTATGAAACATACTGGGTAATGTGAAAGTGACACCTTTATAATGTAATCTACTGATAGGTTTATGTACCTACCAAAGTAGATATTATAGACTCGGTCTCGATGCCCTTGGGACTATATATATACTCAATTGATTACGACTTGTTATTTCTTCAATTCATTGTCATAATTGTCAGTATTTCTCTTTGCTTATGTGTTTGATGCCATACACTGAATACTACCTGTTGTCGTTATACGCTGATATAAACCAACGTTTAAGGTGATTTTCAGACAAAAATTTGACATCCATGATCAATTAAAATCGACAAGATACATAGAAGCTGAATTAACGGCACAAAATATTACAGCTTCTATTAGCAGTGAAATTGTCACTTCCAGTTTTGCACAGTTTTTATGTTATTGATGAACGCCATATGAAATTTATTTTGATGAAATATTTACCGCAGCGCACTGTGATGCTTCTTGCATAAACAAGATATATATATTTTGTTTAATTTCTCTTTTTAATTCCCTTTCTTTCTTTTTTCCCCCTCAAGCATCAAAATTGTATAATACGGTTATATTAAGATGTTTGAGGTCGTGATGTTTTTTGCCTGTAGTTGCCTGTAGCGGCGATGACCCCAAAGATAAGTTACTGGAGGAAGAAATCCGGTTATTAACATCCCATGAGTCCCATAACCCCGCTGACTTTAGTAATATTTCTAAAAGAATCGTCAGTATTATTTGTTTAAAGAAGATAAAGATGTATTTTACGAAAAGGCACAGAGGACTGATAGGGAAGCACCAGACCAATATAATCCCCATTTTAAGCCTCAGTTTATATACATCAAAAACTAAGAAAGGCAATCATGAAATCTTTCAAATCACAACATCTGTACACACCTTTTGAAATTGAGTTCACGAGGAAAGGACAAATTCTTCAGAAAGAGAATGAAATGCTAGCAGGCAAAGGAAGGTGTGTGTGTGGGGGGGGGGTGGGGATGGGGGAGGGGGAGGGGGGTCGGAAGGTGTATAATTGCTTGAAGAAAAGAAAAACACAAGTACATCACTCCCTACATTGTAATTTTAGTTTCGTTTACCTGTAGTCTGCCTGTTTATTTTCTTACTTATTTTCATAATTTGTTTTGAAATTTTGTCAAACTCTGTAATAATTTGTATGTGAAGAGTTTAATAATGAATTTAAATTGTACCAGACTGTGGCGTTATGTGTAAGGACGCCATTTTGAATATTCTGTTCCAGGTGACGTCATTGGGATTTGACATTATATATGGACTCGTACAGTATTACAAATAGGAAATCAATCATGCATTGAAGCCATATTTTCGAGTTGTAGTACGGGTAATGAAACATGAGTGTGAGTACAACTGAGTAGAGTACCCAGTAGTATGATTACGAGTACAAAGCTATGGACACGAGTACAAGTAGAATACCCCTTAGTATGATTACGAGTACAAAGCTCTAAGCACGAGTACAAGTAGAGTACCCCTTAGTATGATTACGAGTTAAAAGCTCTAAGTACGAGTACAAGTAGAGTATCCCTCAATATGATTACGAGTACAAAGCTATGAACACGAGTACAAGTAGAATACCCCTTAGTATGATTACGAATACAAAGCTCTAAGCACGAGTACAAGTAGAGTACACTACAGTTTTAAACTGAGTACGAGTTAGAGTACAAATCCACGAAAACGGGTACCAGTACAGGCAACAATGCTAGGACAAAGTATGGTGATAACCAGCACACAATCCATACTAAATTATATGTAATATATACGCATATATCAATAAAATTAAGATCTCAAATAATAATAATAAAGAACAATAAATATCATTAAAAAAGGAAGAGAGAAAACATGTTACGAAATGAGTAAACCTATATGCCACAAAAAAGTATAAAAAAGAATGAAAAAAGTAACACACGTTGTGGACCCCATTTATAACCTTGGGAAGTAAATTTGGGGGAGAGGAAAGAAAGTTTGATCACGAACTGATGAACCAATAATCTTTTACTGCATCAACCAGATGAGGCCCATTCTAGAACCAAACATGTCCCAAAATATTATGTACTCACGTAAAATATAAATGCCGATACTTATGTGATGAACGAAGGTATTAAATTATCAATCCCTTCGGACCCACGGTCACATCAGCTATGTAAAATCCAACTTTTTTTTTTGTATCCTCGTTTTATTCTGAAAACACCTGGGACATGCTGTTTTCCATGCCTTTATATAATGTGTCACTCTGAAATATCCATATAACTTCACCTCTTGAGGTACAACTTGGGAGAGAAAAAATCCATTGGGCATCCGGATATTTTTTTGTCTTGTTTTAAATCAAATCTAGCATAAAGAGGAGGAAGTTCGGAAAGAAAATGCATAAAGTAAACCAAGACAAAACAGTGATGATTTTTTTTTCATTTGAGGCATTTCAAGTTGAGATGTGCTGTCATCATTGAGACCTACTAAAAGTTAAGTGCAAATCCATTTTACCCTACTATCTCTGACGATTTCATTGACATAATCAATACCATGCTGATAAAAAAGAAAAACTTGTATTTCTTTCGTCACAACTATTAACTTTTCATTTATTTATTTATTTTGTTTTGATACTCATGAAGTCAATGTTTATACAGCTTTCTTATAAAATAACTTTCAACATTTGTCTAACAATTCATGTTTTTAATCCGTTTACTACAATGTGTCAATAAAGTTGACTATACTATGTTATTGTCTCAATCATGTTTTCGTAATTTCACTCAAAAAAAAATCTACTTACCTTTTAGTTATAGAAACAACTCCAACATCACGTCAGATTTTGTCAAATTGATTTCATCCTTTCCGCAGACGTGACCTGTTTTACAAATACATTTCTTAGCAAAATGCAAACGATTTCGGGTCTCTAATTTATAAGATTCTCGGAGATTTGACAGAAAGTCTTACCCGTCGCTTGGTTAAATTCCCACAGTTCAATTACCCAAAACGTGTGACGCGGTGTGCTCACACAATGAAGACAGCGTTGACTGGATCATTGCTTAGAAATGTATGCATTTTTGATTTCCTCGTATAATGGATTCGTTAAATCAACGTTCCTTATAGTAAAAAAATAAATGGCAGAGTATAAACACGCTTGGTGTTGAGGGTAATTTTTTACGGTACATTTTTAATGGTACATGGTAAATGATTGCATGCTACTATGTATTGATAGTCACGTGGTTAATGATGTAAATCTAAATGTGGGCGATGCGTTACTACTACAGTGCGAGGACTGATACCATCATCATCATCACCATCATCACCATCACCATCTCCACCACCATCACCATCACCAATCACCATCCCCATCTCCATCTACATCACCATCACCATCATCACCATCATCACCATCATCATCATCATCATCATCATCATCATCATCATCATCATCATCATCATCATCATCATCATCATCATCATCATCATCATCATCATCATCATCATCATCATCATCATCATCATCATCATCATCATCATCATCATCATCATCATCATCATCATCATCATCATCATCATCATCATCATCATCATCATCATCATCATCATCATCATCATCATCATCATCGTCATCATCGTCGTCATCGTCATCGTCGTCGTCACCGTCGTCACCGTCGTCATCTTCGTCGTCGTCATCATCATCATCATCATCATCGATCATCATCATCATCATCATCATCGTCATCCGTGTTTTTTGCATCGCAATTATCCTTTAACTTTTCACCTGTCCATGCATATAACCTGGGTAAAAGGCTGTTATGATATGAAAACTCAACTACTTCTTGAAATCGATTTTTTTTTCAATGCCTAACAAGAACGTCTTGCATATGACCTTATAAAGTAAAACTCGGCTGGTTCAGCCATCTAAGTTGATGTAATACCAACTAAATTATTCGGATGAGTTAACACATACGGAGACACACTATCGTAGTTATTGTCTGACAAGGGATCTATCATTTTCACACGGATGATTTCAAAAAATTCTTCCAAAGATCTTTCTTTTTTTTTTTGGCATTTGGTATTGTGGGTATATGCAAAGGGTATTTACTGCTTGAATAGGTTTCAAAATAGGTTTACACAAGGTTGAACTCTTCCTTGAATAATTTACTTTGTAAGACCGTTCACCTAACGGATGCAGTGCTGTGTGTTTCCTTGCAGTTTGTTTAAAGAGTGTCTACTCCAACTCCCAGCCCCCCTCCCCCCCCCCCTGGTTTAATGCCGCAGCAGTATTGCGATTATCTAGAGTATAGAGCTTCTGGAAAGGAGAACAGATTATACTTCTTTACAATTATTAGTTACAAATCTGCTTAGCATTGTTATTCCACCGACATTAGCTTGAATTTCCCGCATTAGCAAACCTTTCCTTGTATGTGATGTTATAGGTAGAGACCTATTCTTATTTTCACATTAAATGTATACGTAGTCAGTACTTCAATCCAAAGTTTGGCACGCCGAATTTGCAAAAAATGTTAACGACAGCACCTTCTTGGATGTTTTGCGCCACTGAAGTACTGGACAGTTAGTGAAGCGAGTGGCAGTATGCTGTTTACTTTATAGTGACCCTTATGGGATTGCGAGAAGGGGTGGGGAGGGTGGGGGCGGCTGTTCAGCTTATTCGTGTCCAAACAGCGATGGCCTTTATGTAATCTACCATGCACGTAACGTACGCGCGTATCTATTTACATCTCACGTACATTCTGATCTTCAACAAATGTTCTTTAGGCGAAATACCGTAGATATTCTTGTATGAATAATTTGCAGGAAACAAAGTGTTGTGTTATCACGGAACCGCTCAACAATATTAGGGAAAGTTATAATGGGAATTTCGATGTAGCGTCGTCAAGCCTTTTGGAGCTATTACGGAGAGCTCCATGACAACGTCCGCTAGGGTTTTTTTTTCAAATAATTTTCTTACCGGCCCTTTTCTTCTTGCTAACACTCTTTCATATATTAGTATGAAAATGGCGGGAATTTTGTTTTTCTCAATCAAGCAATTAAGCTTTTGATGATCGATAAAAAAAGTAGATAAATCGAATTAAAAAATCAAAGTGGAACTGGAATACCCCGTAGCCGCTCTGTTTTTTTCAAGACGTCTTGAAAAAAAAGGACTGTTAGTGTATTTTTGAAAAGAAAATTTAAAAAAAAAAGAGAGAAGAGAATCGTTGATTCTTGTATTTGTTAGACTGGTGATCTAACAAATTCCTTAAAATTTGGAAAGTCTATCTGATTTTTATAAAAAAATTATTTTTTGCCATAAATATTTTCATTTTGGTACGTACACAGAGACATCATATACATAAATCTACGGAGAAGCAAATCTTACACAGGTGTCCTACTTATCTGATCAAATGCAATATTCATTTTCCACTCCAATCTTTGCCCCAAACGATTCCCTTCAAGTAGATTGATGTCAGCAAGATCATGAAAAAAAATGCAATTATTATAACCACAAGTCTTACACATGACAGAGGAAAGGAATAAAATATGGCCGTCTGCCTGAAACCATTTCAAGATTAAGTTCCAAACTCCAAAAAAAAGGGGGGTCTTTTTTTCAGTCTGTGAATTTGTCTCAAGTGTTCATATATCTGCTTTTGTGATCTGGTTGTCATACGATGCTCTTTTAATCATGCGTTATTTCGAAGAAGATGCATTACACACTCTTGTAGTACGCTAAATCCATGTACTCTTACCGTCCGATATACTAGCCCTCGTAGATTTCTACTAGATCTCGGAAATCTAGTAAATACGGCACAAGTGCAAGAAATATTGCCCGCACTCGCGCATGGATCTCGGTACTAATGTCAGTACTCATACACCAGGGACATTGTACTTAATTGTATATGTACTCCTGCTGTTGTACGCGCATAACATTTATCACGTTACCCATATAGGTACATGGTACTTAGGATAGCAACAACGTTCTCAAATGTGCAATTCATATTTTCGGCAATCTTTGTTATTTCTTTAAGCGAAACTCTCTCATATTACGCTGTTCAGACAACGCCGGTGTTTTTCGTTTAGTAAGTCAGTCTAAAGGCATGCCTGCAGGGTTATATTCTAATTTCGGAAGAATTTTCCGAAAATTTCTCGCAATATTTTTGCCTTATTTTTTTTTTACAGGTAGATAGTATTGTTGTTGTTATTGGTATCGCCATACAAAACATCAAATTATACATCTTCATGATATACAGGTACATATAGTGATGTTTTGTTGTTAGTATCGCCATACCAAACATGGCATCGTACGTATTCCTTATACAGCTACACAGTATTGTTGTTGTTGGTATCGCCATACCAAACATCAAACTATACGTATTCCTAATATACAGGTACATACAGTATTGTTTTGTTGTTGGTATCGCCATACCAAACATCACATCGTACGTATTCCTTACACAGGTACACCGTTGTTGTTGGTATCGCCATACCAAACATCAAACTATACGTATTTCATGATATACAGGTACATACAGTATTGTTTTGTTGTTGGTATCGCCATACCAAACATCACATCGTACGTATTCCTTACACAGGTACACCGTTGTTGTTGGTATCGCCATACCAAACATCAAACTATACGTATTTCATGATATACAGGTACATATAGTATTGTTCTGTTGTTGGTATCGCCATACCAAACATCACATCGTACGTATTCCTTACGCAGATGTTCATGATATGTCATCGTCCTATACTTTCTAATTAATGAAGGGTTTTCAAAAGCCACGTCGGAATTGAGTCATTACAAATCGAACTTTGTTATGGACCTCTAGATTCTTGATTCCGGAAAACGCTACTTGAAGTTCCCCTACGACGATGGATTGTGCATCCCTAATGACTGGTCATTTTTTTGCTTCTGTTTATCAAACGTTCAGTGTTTTAAGGTCAATGTCCATCGCCGATTTGTAGTCATTCGTGCATGCAGCTGTGGAAAATCAACCACAATCAACTTCTAGTTCTGAAAAAGTCAATTCAAGCATTTTCAAGCATTTTGCAGGGTGGCTAGAAAGCACAACCTTCTTAGATACAATTTTTTGCATCGCTTTTAATACCAAAATGTTAAAGTATCTGTCTATTGTATGGGTATGATGCTGCAAGGGAGTCGATGCATTATTCATATGTATTGAAAAGGTACTCAAAAGTCATACGAAAATAAACAAACATTTGTATATCACTATAATATGAATAAAAGGAGATCATTATAGTTAAAACGGATAACCCTTGAAGAGCAAACAAGTTGATACAGCTGACTAACTTGTTATTGTATCTGCCGCCCTCAACTCCCCTTGCCCCCCCCCCTTTCCACACCCACACCGTAATTTGGGCAAGTCATGATATAAAACGGTCCATAAACGTTTTGGCATTTTTACGAGGCTGCGTACAACCATAAAAAAAGAAATTTTTTTACAATTTTTTTTTTTAAATCTATGAATCATATTTTTATATTCACCTGACAGAATGTTGGTACAGCCGACGTTGAACGTTTTATACGTGATGACAAATCAAACCTTATCATCCTATTACAAGTGTTATATGTACATACTACATCTGTTGTCATTCCTTATGTAAATATTCCTATCACGTCTTGACCTGATTACCATGGACCCCATAACACTTTCAGCACGTTCCTTATTGATCTTCTTTCAATTTGTTTTGTTTTTACACATCTTCCGGAAATGTTGGTTACATTAGTTATAGGGAGGTTCCAATCCCTACTAATCATTCTAGTCAGTTAAAGAACATCTGTCGATGCCCTTAAGATTTGCATCCTTCTCTCAAGTTGCCTCTTTCTCTTTAGTTTTAGGATGCATTTCTCGTTTTTTTTTATACCCCAGCAGTGAATGATAGGCGCTATTATATTTGTATATATGTGTGTGTGTGTGTGTGTTTGACAAACAGACAACCTTCCTGCTAGACAGATACATTCCTATTATGTTACTTCATATTATGATGAAGTATCAAGTGAACGAATAGCTTTGTTTTCTTTCTTGTTTAGTTTGATCCCTTGATTACTAGGTTCCAGATGGTTTACCAAATTAAACCTAAAAGATATTATTCACATTAGTTGTAGTTATATTTGATCCAACTAAGTTACATTCTCATCATGTAATCTTCAATAAACAAGTAAGTTATAAACCCGTTCCATTCTTTACTATAAGTTCGTCACCGAGAAACATATTGAATTTCCTAACACATTTATATATATATATATATATATATATATATATATATATATATATATATATATATAAATAAATATTTATATGTAAATATATATATATATATTTATATTTAAATATATATATATATATATACATATATATATATATATATATATATATATATATATATATATATATATATATATATATACACACACACCCACACATACAGTCCTATTCGATACCTTAACTAAATTCACTTTGAGTTGTGTCATTCGAAAATTGATCATCTCACCAGCGCATTAATTTCCAATAATGCACTTTTTAATGACAGGTGATGCATTTAGTAGTTTATCACATAATTTTATCGATTTCTGCAGCCTGAGAGTGAAGACAAATACACATAAGAAGTCCGCATGTTACCTTCGACAAATACAAGACAAACCACAGACGATAAGTAAGATGAGTACATTGACAAATTTGTAAATGTTATCCATCGATGTATATTATCTTTGCTGATATTGAGTTCTGTTACGATTCTCCCAATCTTTATCTACAATACATACTCACCATCTTAATGAACAGAGAATGTTATAAGTAAATGATTGTATTCTATTCGTTAATGTTGCTTTTTATATATTCTCATATATAGAGATATTTGACTAAAAGAGATGGAAAAAAATCTTAATGAACAAATAACAATATGAAAAATCTTTAAAATAACTTGAAAAATTATTCACTCGTAATAACTTTAAAAAAAGAGGTAATTTCATCCCTAAATCGTCTTGCTAATTTTGAAACAACATGATATATATATCTATATATATATATATATATATATATATTTGCCACAGCATTAGATGTATGATAACAAATGGATTAAACCATCCAAAAGTGTGTGTGTGTTTGGGAGGAGGGGGGGGGGGTCTAGAAACTCACAGAAGACAACTTTGATGTTGATCCCGAACGTTACTAATATAGTCCCATACAACCTGATTAATGTATGCTATAGACACATCGTTGTAACATTATTGCTTCTTGCTGAAAGTACCACGCCAGTTTGGAATGTTTGGGAAATTTTGGGTCACTGTTTTACGTCAAAGTCGTTAACGCTTCGTTTACTTTTCCTACGAAGAGTCTATTTCTGGGTTAAAAAAAAAGAGTATTCAAACGTACACCGTATACACACATGCATATCTCGAAGATTCATAACAGACGCCAAGGCAGTCGGGTTTTTATGTAGAGTGATATATAATTGAGACCGAGAGAGAGAATGGTTATAATAGTAAAGAAAAGCGAAACTTAAGTACCCAAAATTCTTCTTTGAATTATGTACACAATCCGTTTAATTGATTTGATATGGTTCGCTCATGGATACAGTCACGACTTCGAATTGAATGGGAATCTAAATATTAATTATTAATGGCAGAGGATACTAGCCGTAATTGTTTCTAATTAGTTCTCGTTTCCGAGTCGTTTAACCTTTTGATTTTTGTCTCTTCCCATCTCATTTTACGGTAGAGACGGGTTTCTGCGGTAATGAAAAAAAAAATTAATATAAAGATCTTTGATTTTATTTCAGCATGTAGCAATACTCGGCCTAGAAATCACATGAATCCGTAGCCAATATGACTATGTGTCTGAATGGTACTTACAAAGCAATACTCGGCCTAGAAATCACATGAATCCGTGGCCAATATGACTATGTGTCTGAATGTAATTACAAAGCAATACTCGGCCTAGAAATCACATGAATCCGTAGCTAATATGACTATGTGTCTGAATGGTAATTACAAAGCAATACTCGGCCTAGGAATCACATGAATCCGTATCCAATATGACTATGTGTTTGAATGGTAATTACAAAGGAATACTCGGCCTAGGAATCACATGAATCCGTAGCCAATATGACTATGTGTCTGAATGGTAATTACAAAGCAATACTCGGCCTAGAAATCACATGAATCCGTAGCCAATATGACTATGTGTCTGAAAGGTAATTTTAATTTGTTCTGTTGCCCAGTGATTATTTCTAGCGACTTTTCTGAGTGACATGGCTCAGGTGAGCGTTGAATGGGGGTGGAGCTGGAGGTGGGGGTTGGGGGTGGAGGGGGTTTGTGGGTATCGGGTGGGGTAGTGAGTATTGGGTGGGTTTGGGGTGAGTTAGGGTAATGACCACATTCTCATATTTGAGACACTTCGTTTTGAAAATGAAATGATCAGATCAGACTTGAGCAGTTCTAGTATGTCTTCTTCATGGGAATGGTTCATATCCGCATACATGGGAATGGGTTCATATCCGCATACATGGGAATGGGTTCATATCCGCATACATGGGAATGGTTCATATCCGCATACATGGGAATGGGTTCATATCCGCATACATGGGAATGGGTTCATATCCGCATACATGGGTATGGGTTCATATCCACATAAATGGGTATGGGTTCATATCCGCAGACATGGTTATGGGTTCATATCCGCATACATGGGTATGGGTTCATATCCGCATACATGGGAATGGGTTCATATCCGCATACATGGGAATGGGTTCATATCCGCATGGGTATGTCTTCGTATCTACATGAGAATATCCTTTTTTTCTGCATGAGCAGCTGGCACGCGCGTCTTAATGTTTTTTGTTCGCATGTTGTATGCCTATACAGCTAGAATACGTACAACGTAAGACGATCTGACGTTTCGTTCCTACCATAGCCTTCCCTCGTGTACAGAAGGGAAAACAGACTAATTATAATTTCAAACTAGACAAATGGACAGACAAATTTACTGACCATCATCACTGAATAATGAATAGAGCGAAATCGGAACTAAAAGCAGTATTATTAAAGGAAGGAGGAGATTGAAGGGCAACATACACAGTGGAATTCTTCTGGTGTGTTGATCTTCACTAATTTAAATCTTTAATACTACTTGCTACACATTCATTGTATATATATATATATATATATATATATATATATATATATATATATATATATATATAATATATATATATATATATATATACTCTCTTAAAATGAGAGACTGAAATTTCAGTCTAATCTACTGAAATTTCAGTCTAATGATGGATGGGATAAGGGATCAGACTACTTAGACTGAATTTCAGTCTGAAATGTAAAGACTGAAGGTCAGTCTTAATTAGACTGATTACTCTGCAGTCTAATAGACTGAAAATCAAACCACTTTAGACTGAACAGTCAGCAGTTTAGACTGATTTATTGCAGCACCAGTCTTAATTAGATTGAATATGCTCAGTCTATTAGACTGAAATCAGACTGAACAGTCGGTCCTTTAGACTGAATTATTACACATCACAGCTATACTGTCAATCTTATAAACTGCAAATCCTGGATTGAACAAGCTTTTCTATTGATCCTCCGTGTTAGCTTGGTGCTGGAATTCTTCAATATAGATGCATTTAAGGCCATCATCAAAGACAACATTCAATGATCTGTTAATGCAGGGGAATTTACTGAAAGGTGCTACTTCATTGAGTGACTTCGCCTTCACATCCAATCATGTTAGGCTATAAAGACCAGAAAATCGTTGTGACAGTCACACACAAAGTACATTAAAAATGGTATTCCATCAAGAAATATAATTGTCAATATCCACCGAACAGTAATTTTATTTCCACTAACTCACTAATATATTCTTATAGAATTTTCGTTATCATATTAAAAAAAAAAACAGAAATCAAAACTACAATATTCTGAGGGATGTTCAAATTAAAAAGATGCTTTACATAACAGTGACATATTTTCAGTTCAATATTAATCTGTCAAATTTCTGCTTGAATTGGGCCATCTAAAATGTTCTTTAATTTTTTTGAAAAAGGATTAGGTGAGCTGAGAACAGATCAATGGTGTCGCCAATGGGTGGCCTGGGGAACCCCTCCCCCAAGAGGGAATTCACAAATAGACATATCACCAACCAAAATTCATATGTCTGGCAACACCACTGCAACAGAAAGCACTTTAAATTCTTTGTATATTACCACCAGGTGGTAATACCCTGGAATTCATTGACAACACAGCTGTAAATTGAGTCGTTATATACCCAGCTGATCCCATCTCCCGATCTCACTGAACTTTAACTTTTCCGCTGTAAAGGATATAGTAACTATACGATCCTGCCTTTACAAAAGGGATAGGATGGAAACACGACGATAGTACAATGGATCTGGTACATTGCCTTTTTCCAGTTGTGAATCATTAATGTATAGTAGCAACAATTTCTTAGAATGATTTCAAAATGGGGAAAACATATGACAAATTTTCAGAAGGTTATTTATAAAATATTAGGAATGGTTAAACTATATATCAGTGCCGTCAACATTTAAATACTTTGTGTTTCAATGATATAGATTGGCGATTGCTGAAAGTCATTATCCAGCACACACAAAACAACATATTACAAGCAGTTAACAGAATGGCACTAATTTCATAATGGCTATTAGATAAACATGAATTATTATATACTGCATTCACAATTTCATGATATGGCATTCATATAAAGCAAATTTGTATGCAAAAACAGCACATGTGACTATTATACCACCCTCAATTATTTCTTAACTTTCTGATAGTAATCATGTATAGTGATTTTGATTGGGATTTCAATCAAACTTTGAAGTTTTGTAAATTATCTGACGTGAATCATTTAATGTCGGGCTCAATCTGAAAAAAAAATGTGACTCAAAGTCGACTAAAAAATAATGAGGAAAGGATATTCTCAAATGGAATTTTCTACAGTTACTGAATTTATAATAATCAGGTTACTTGCTTTTCATGGCACAAGTTATGAAATATTGTGCATAATAAATAATATTAGCTTAATTAATTGCTTAATCAAATAAACCTTCAACATAGTGAGTGCAGTGAAATGTGGGAACATTAAAGTAAACATTAAAATAACATGCTCGAAAAATCATACAACAAAGTTTTTTTGGCAACTATAGGTGTTTGTTTAATTACATTCATAATTAGATCAGTATCATTAAAAAACATTTTTGACAACCAAAAATCAATGAAATATTTATTTCTGGAGCCCTATTCATATAAAACTGTTGGTAAACTCTGGGTAATCAATTTAACATTTTAGGGTATGTGTTAGTTACTCCTTAAAGGTATTGAAGACTTGTCCCAAACAGCATGCAGCCATCTGAAAAAGTTAACTTTCTGTTGCTTGCAAGTGATGTTTGTTCGTGTCGCTAACAAAGACAGACAGTAATGAAACGTGATACCTTGATATCTTTAGCTGGACCTGAGATGTTCATCGCTGTATCGTTTATACACTGTGATGTGGGTATTGACCGCAGCTGTATGTACTGACTGTACACTAGTGTCTAATTACCGACGGTAGCAAGCTGTGTTTGTATTTTCTGGGATCGATGGCAGTGTCTAACACTTCTGTCACACCTCATTTGAAACTAGGTCAGATTACCGGCATTAGACGTTCTTTTTGCGCGAGTCTTCACACCCTTTTAAAGTTACTCCACGCTGACAGACGGGGTTCCTGCCTACAGAGCAATAAAATGTAACATTCACTCCTTGAAATTACTCCATGCTGACTGCCCTTATTGATGTGGCAAGGATACGGACTAGAGACTTCACTTCTGTTGGTTGCAAAATTCCATACACCATGGAAGCATGGAACTCACAAAACTAGTGTTGTAGAGGGGGTGTATAGTCTATGTTAAATGTATGTTCTACGCCTCTGTCCCTGTTGGAATGGCCAGTTTATCTGCCACAATGAAGAATTGTTTGGGGTTCAATTCTGGTCCGAGAGATAGGATGAAAGGCTGCCAATATTGTCCTTGTCTGCCCTGTGCTGCGCTCTCAATATCTGTGCCCTCCTGTTTGGTGAAGATAAAAATAAATGTGATGAAGGACAAGCAATATGGTATGAATCAAAACATTCTTAAAAAAAGATATGTTGAGAGGTAGAGTTCGATGTGGACTAGACTAGAATAATATTTAGGAGAGAATGGAGAAAGAAGAACATGACTGGCATTGTACGAAGGAGATATATCAATTCATGATAGGCAGCAATATGTCATCCATGTGAGATGTGTTATGTGAAGGTGGATTCAAATTCAACCTAACATTTATGGGTTATCATGTTGATTTTGGCAGGTACATGGTTACCAAGCAAGGTTTGTTGTTAGTTGTTTTCAGAAATTTCTCTTTTTAAGGATAAATTGTTCATGACATCACCTGATTCCATTTCATCAGCATAGAAAAACAGTGAACAAGGAATATGATTTACATTTTAGCCTACTGATTTCACTAATATGTCTATCTGCTTGTAAAAGAAACTGATTTCATAAGATTAGTGAATGGTAATATTACTGTAAAATCTTATAGTAAAGACTGATGGCCCACTATATGTTTAATAAAATTTCAAAAGCATACCAATTCTTTTCCAGTTTCCACATGATTTAAATACAATGGTAATTGTTTAACAGAATCGTGATAGCTTCATGCTGTAATGGCTGTAGCAGTAACTACATTTTTTTCAAATAATTAAGGGTGCTTACAATCTATGCATAATAGTACTGTGTTTTGCAATTTCTTCAGCATTGTTATGTTCAAGTATTTGTTATGAGGTTAACCTAGCCTAGATTCATTTGGGACGATCGAGTACATATTGCAGTCCTGACAAGCGTGCTTATTCGCCCGACGATTGGGTTCATATGCAGGACAGGCGGGCTAATTTGCCCGACGATCTGGTACGGTGATAGCTTCATGCTGTAATGGCTGTAGCAGTCACTACATTTTTCAAATAATTAAGGGTGCTTACAATCTATGCATAATAGTCCTTTGTTTTGCAATTTCTTGAGCATTATTATGTCCAAGTATTTGTTATGAGGTTAACCTAGCCTAGGCTAGATTCATTTTGGGACGATCGAGTACATATTGCAGGACAAGCGTGCTTATTCGCCCGACGATCGGGTACATATGCAGGACAGGCGGGCTGATTTGCCCGACGATCGGGTACATATGCAGGATAGGCGGGCTGATTTGCCCGACGATCGGGTACATATGCAGGACCGGCGTGCTTATTCGCCGACGATCGGAAAACAACAAAAAACATACATACCTTTCCCTCGAAAACTGTTTTCACTTCGTGGAAACCTTTATTTGTAAGAAAAGTTCTTAAAGACTCAGCCATTGCTAATTTATAACCTTTACTCTAGCTTAGACATACGGTCGTCTGTCTCGTTCATGCCTAGCTGTGTGTACGGCGTGCGTACGTACAGTACAGCGAGTACCTGGCTAAGCGAAGAATATAGTAGTATATATGTACACAAGTTGTAGCGCTCGTTGTCACTTGTTTTTTGTGCTGCGTATTTGCAAGTTTTCGGATGACGTAGGCGCATTTCTGTTCTCTGATTGGATACATTTTTCAGTGGAATACAGAGACTGAAAATGGTAAGATGCCATGCCACATGTGATTAGCTGATTGGTTAATACAGTCAGTCCAAAACAGCGACTGAACGGTGTAACTGATAATACAGTCTAAGTAGAGTGTTTCTCAGTCTAAGCTCAGTGTATAACACTGAAAAAAATTTCAGTCTCAAAGAAGACTGAATTCTTCAGTCTATCATTTTAAGAGAGTATATATATACATACATATATATACTTATATATTTATATGCTAAACATTGCTACACATTCATTATATATATATATATATATATATATATATATATATATGTATGTTTGCGCGCTTGTGCATGTGTGCGTGTGCGCTTGTGCGTGGTGTATTTTCAGAGAGTCCAACTTTTGACATGGCGGCTTGTTTACAGAATAACAAATTATTCGTGAGAGATAGTTTTCACCCGATATTTCCCTTGTTTCCGAAAGATGTCCAGAGTATATTTTCGAAGCAAAACCGCAGTGATGCAAAATACAGAATTAAGTTTACCCCAGACATCGCTTCGTGCCAAAGTCGACAGGTAATAGAAATGGTACCCGTCATGATAAACTCACCGCTGTTCTCTTTAATTCTTTATTGATTACGTATATATTTGAGCAACTCATGTCTAGCCCAGTAAAACTGTTTTATACTTTCAGGCTGACTGTCATACACCGTCCTACATTCTATAGCGTTATTTGGGATGCGACTTTTCAAATTATATTAGACTTTTATTGTTTAAGGTATAGCAAATATAGTTTTATGTAGGCTAACGTTGTTGTTTGTTTTTATCATTTCAATTCTCACCAGGAATGCAATATCACTGGTCTTGTATATTACAGATGAGACATATTATCTTGCGCACGATTTTGTAACAGCATCAATTCGATAATAATAAAGGCATAATGTGTATATTTATTTTTTTCATTCATCGTTATGGATGGTAACTGCTATAAACTCTAAGCGTCATATGACGAGATGTTGGATTCGATGGCATTAATTCTTTCGATGACATGTTGAATGGAAAACCCGTCACTTTCAATCGATGTTAAATTCAAGAGTGTATTTTTTACAAACGTTCGTGATGAGTAGAAACAAAATAAAAACTCACGGCTTGATGTGTTCGGCATTTTCAAAATCTGGCGAGAGATAAAAAAAGAAGAAGAAAGAAACGGCTTGAAGTGCTCGGCATTTCAAAAGCTGACGAGAGATAAAAACAAAAGAAAAAACTAATTTCTTCGTTACCAACAATTTCGGAAACGTTGACATTGACAGCTATAGGCTGTATTTAATGTAACTAAGTATATCTGCATGGGCGTGCGTGTGTGAGTGCGTGTGTGTCTGTGTGTGTGGTCCCCTTTGTTGAATAACATACAATATGACATTTAGACATTTAATGAGACGATATAAACCATCAATGGTATCTTATCGATATTCATAAGTTACACCACTCTTCAGTACGGTGGTCCTGAAGGGCCAGATGTAGATTGGTATATGAGTGTATCACGACGCCCCACAAAATTGCTATATCTTTAGTCGAATTGGTGACTTTTCAGAATGCCATGTATCATCACTAAATTTGCTAGGTTGTCGGGATGATGAAAACCTCACATTAAAGGTGACAACACGTCAAAAATATGATGAGATTTGTCGAGTTGTTACACTAAAACATGTCATCATGACGTAAAATATGACGTCATATGACGTCAGAATGATTGGATCTATAGATTACCCTTTACTTGACAATAGTGTCAAAAGAACGGCATTGGTCGATTTTGAAACGTTACACACTATAACAGACAGTGCCAAGGTGTAAATATGCTGCATGTGTTATTTATTAAACTTGACAACATCTCACAAAGCACGATATCTGTGACGTTTTTTTTTTTGGGCCAAAAACTTGGCAAATTTGTGAACATGCACATGTTTTGTTGTTGATAAATTGAATATGATGAAGGCAATTAAAATAATAATATGCACTTAAAATTTAGTTTGCAATATATATAGAGAGGAATATTCGTTCATGTTCATGTTTGGTTTGATACAAAATTAAACGAGTCATGCATTACACAACACAAAAGAGAATTTGAAAAACTGAAGATCTTATCCAAAAACCAATTTCAAATAACCCTTATAATATTTATGGAAATATTAAACACCTATACATATAAGCGACATAGAATTACGTATAGAAACTTATTAAACGCCCAAATAAAGAAAAAAATAAGCAAACTCTAGCAAAACAACACACTAAACGGGTAAACAAACAGTAAAAAAAATATATGACATACTCGGCCTTGAAGCCGACCGCTTACTCAACGAAACCGAAATGTAATATGAATATTCTGGGGTTTTATATTGGCAAATATATGATAGATATGAAATGTTCAGTATTCCAGGGAGCTAATGCTTCTTCATATATGTAGTATATGTATATTGGTCTGCGTAATAAGTAACACGCTGTGCAAAAAGACCACTTAGCAACGTTCCAAATCTTAAAACATTGGACAGTATAAAGGGTTGATAACCTCTAGATTTTTATTTTTTAGACTTTTAGATTTTTTTAAGACATGATTTTCATGTGTGCTTGGAATTAGTCTATATAGATTACTGTAATGCCGGGACAACATGAAATATAAGATGATGGTTTATTTGCGCTCTTGTTTTAGGCAAAGAAGAAGAAGAAGAAGAAGAAGAAGAAGAAGAAGATATCATCAGAAGAAATGAGATGAATTGGCTGTAAAAATATAGATGACACGCGATGACGCAATAAGTAACTCTTTCAAATGTTTTCATATCGATAGTATAAGGTGTTGCATGGATTTGAAAACTTTGTTGAAGTTCTGCAATATTGAGTTTCCTGCTTATACTCCAGAGGAGTCACAAATCCATAATCTAACAGTCACAGTCACACAGTCATGATCACACAGTCACAGTCTCTATGCAAGGAGACTGGGGTTGAGAGCGGATCAGTCGTTCGGTTGTTTGATTTTCGTGCCCAGGTTCTTTCCTGGGTGACTTTTCTTAAAATGTACCATCATCTTAAGCTTATATGGTAGAGATCTTTGTGATAAATTTAAGTTCCCCAAACAGCTAAAAAAAAAAACATATTTCGTTGAGAATCTTGTCTAGAAAGTTATTTTGTCTACCTGTGATGTCATAATATGTCAATAGGATATGAAAACCTTTAATTTTCTAATGTGTCTCTTTTCGTATTTTCAAGATATAGAATGTTAAAAGTGTTGACGCTGGGCCAGTATCATTAGATAGGACGTGTAAACAGCGTGCATTACTTACATTCAGCATCAAGGGCGTAGGAACCGGGGGGCTGGGGGCGCCAGCCCCCCCCAGTGAAAAATATGGAGGGGCGGAAGTATCATTCCGCCCCCCCCCCCGCTTCGCAAGTCAGAAAACCCCTTTTTCATTTCCAAATGAGAAAAAAAATCTCATTTGGAGCACCAAATTGCATCTAAGGCCAGGTGAAAATGCAAAATTATTTACAAAATGGAGTGGGTGGGTTGAAGTGTATATACCTTAGACCCCTCCCCCAGGTCGGCCATCAGTCTTCAGCCCCCCACTTAAAAGTACCTTCCTACGCCACTGTTCAGCATGTTGCAAAACAAGTCCCTCATTAAAAGACTGTAACGATTGGTTTAATAAAGCTGTAACGATTTGTATAAAAAAAACATAAGAAAGAATCAAATGTGTTTCGAAGATAATACATTTAGACTTGCTCAAGTCTTCGACGTTGTATAAAAAACTACGAAGAAATTTTAAACCTGTCATAGACCTCGAATGGAATAATATACTTGGAAGCTGTTTGGGGCAGTTTTTCACTATAAATTAATCAATGAAATACATCAATGATAGTTAGGTTTGTTCTCCTATCATTAGAATATAGTGGGTGAGAGTCGCTTGACAGGTTGCTACTATTATAGTGAGTGATCAACAGTTTATAGCTAAAGTTTGTTTCTCATAAAATTAATGTTATGTCTCATTACTTTTGAATTTACAAACGTTCGTCGCTTATACCTAGTGCTGTCGCTTATACCTAGTGCTGTCGCTTATACATAGTGCTGTCGCTTATACTATAGTGCTGTCGCTTAAACATAGTGCTGTCGCTTACACCTAGTGCTAACGCTTATTCCTATAGTGCTGTCGCTTATACCTAGTGCTGTCTCTTATACCCAGTGATGTCGCTTATACTATAGTGCTGTCGCTTATACTATAGTGCTGTTGCTTATACCTAGTGCTGTCGCTTATTCCTAGTGCTATCGCTTGTTCCTAGTGCTGTTGCTCATTCCTATAGTGCTTTCGCTTATATCTATAGTGCTGTCGCTTATACCGAATGCTGTTGCTTATGACCTAATGCTGTCCATGTCAGTAGGCTTAAAGGAACATACTGAATGGTTTCCTGATTATCGTAAGAATCCTTTAAAAAAAAAAGATAAGAACACAATTCAAACTCAGTACTATGATCGAGTGGATAAGATGAGAGATTAACAAAAATATGATTGAGTGCAGTTTTGTTGAAGAATGAACGAAAACAAATCATTTGAAGGCAATCAAATACTGGAATTTGTCGATTAGAGTTGATCAGTGTTTTGCCTCTCAAATCATCGTCATATGTTTCACTGCTCTTCGAAGTTTGTGACCACCGCCCCCCCCCCGCCCGGCCCCCAGAAGAATCCTCTTTCACCTCCTCTCGGAAGATTCTCTACCTAGCCCTGCAGTCAGCGATGATATTTCATGCCTATATAGTCTCTTAACAGCCTGAAACCATTCCACATTTCCTTTTAGGATAACATATCCTTATAACCTGCGAGATATCAATCCGTTTATATTTATGTTATCAAATAGGATTTCGTTTTCTTTGTGGCTTGAATATTGAAGTGCGTGGATGGAAATGCATGTAGAGTGAAATTTGGGGCGAGTGAGATGATTCTAGAGCACTTTAGCCTTTTCGAAGCAACGTAGAAAATGTGTTGAATTGTGAGTAAAGAGGTTTGTTTACAAGTTAAAAAGACCCCTGCGCTCTCAGAACTGTAAAATCTACATGTTAACGATACGGAAACTTCAATATGCCGTAAATAACCAACGTGTCAGCTACCTAGTGATGGGTATCGCTTATACCTCCTGTGAAAATTTATACAAATTGTACTCACATACAATAATTACAATAATTATTAGTACAACCTTGCGTGTGGATGTAATTCTAGACCTATACTTAAAGCCTAAATATATGCATTAGAATGCACCATTTCACGTCCAAGAATTGTTTTCTTACAGAGAGAGGACCCCCCCCGGCCCCCACCCCCTCATATGGAAGTCCGATTCAAAAATCTTACGGCGTAAATCCACCTGTCTCGCTTGCTTCTTAAAATTGGGTATCGGCCCCTGCACATACAGACGAAAACAGATCGGTGAACGTTTCTTACATTAAGTCTCTCTTATACAAGAAAACTGAGTTAGCTCATCTAATCGGAGTATTTTCTCTCTATCTATCTCTCTCTTTCTCTCTATTTGATGCAAAACTCTTGTAGGGTGTCACTTTTATAGGAAACAGGGGCAACACTCCTTAAAGAATGCTCTAAAAAGTGAAGTTTCACTCTTTGATAATTAAAAAGTATATACATTTTTGAAAAGTGCTAACCGTGGACTGAGTATATATATACTATACAACCAAAGACAACATTCGAGTTACTATTATGATATAAGACTCGTTACACAGTACGGAAACTGAGCATTGCAGATTTCATAAAGAATTTGTTTTAATATTTTTTATGAAATCTTCCATAAAAAACCCTTCGGCATAAATGCCATCCGGATAGCCTCCACTTTTTTCTTTCTCTCTCTCTTTCTGTTTTAAAAATATAATTTCATAAACGTTTTGACAATCATTCTCTAAGCGATATGCCAATCTTTCATATCAATTAGCCATTGTCAATTCATTTCGTTACCTCTATCGATCATTTTGTGACTTTGCTGAAGATTTGGCATTACCCGTCAAAATTGTCAAAAAGTTTACGGCAAGATTAATAGCTAATATGATATGATTGAAAGCTCCTTGTATATAAGTATAAAAGACTTTGATGTTTTCGCTATACATGACGAACAACTAATTTTCAAATATGTCGTGATATATCAATCATATTAGTAACAACACCGGTTGGTGTTCAGTTATTATCGTTGAGTTGTAAAAGTATATATAGTTTGATTATGCAACTCCGTATAGGTAAAAGCTGCATTTTGAGATGTTAGGTTGTAAATGTTTCACTAGTCTGCCATGGTCGTGCTATATGTAATAATTACAATACATTGTTGGCTTACCCCCTCCCCCTCCCTCTCCCCCTCCCCTCTCCACTATACCCACTCCTCCACCCTCCCCTCCCATGCAGCTTACGAAGAGTTACTTAGTTACAAACAGTTGACTGTTCCTAATTATATCTATATTATTAACGGTTGAAATCGGTACAAAATTGTGTCCCACAAATTTAATTTCATGCTTTATTAACTTTTGTTCATCATCAGCAACTCTATAACATAGACAAATGATGAAGCATGTTTCGGGATTTGAGTCTAAACTTAAAACGAAAGTGAAAGTAGTAAACACAAAAAAACTAGCTCAGCGATTTCGACATCGTCCCCGATAATATCTTCCAAAACTCGCCATCGACAAGTATTTACAGTAAAATCCCCAGAATGCCTTGGAAATTTAACGTACAGTCGTTTACTTGTAAGATGTTATCGTACAGACGTACTGTTGCATCACCCCCATACATACATTTCAGTATAAGTTGCTGGATTGTCCAAGCCATGAACTCAATCGGAAGGTGAGTACGAAATTAGTAAATGATTACGAACAATATCCGACTGTCTCTTATTATGAAACTTATTATAATAAGTTTCCCCCACTTCTCGTTACTAACATCATAATTATCTTGTCATTATGCTGAACACAGTACTATATATACAGCAATAACCATAATAATCAATACACCACATACATAAGTTGTATTAGTTCTCTTACAAACTTTCGATCTTAATCGGTTAACCAACATTACTTGTATGCCCCTCCTCCGTCTGTCAAGACTCTACGAAATATTACGCTTTTTTTAATGATGAAAATTCATCTATTTTATTACCTTTCCTTAATTTTTAGTATTCCTTGTCTGGTCGTTAGTTCTCTCAGGCAGTTACGTAGGCGTTTTAACTCTTTTCTTTTTATTGCTATCACATCTTTATTCATCACTGTATACCAACTAATCGACGATTTAGAGGCGAGTCGTGTCTCCTTAAACTAACAATTTACATTCTGCAATAAAAGAAGAGTTGTTTGTATTTTTGGTTTTTATCTTTTAGGCCATTGATTAACTCTAATCAATCTCCTTGATCAGTTGTTGTTTATTGCTCAGTTTTCTCTCTGTTCTCTAGCTTATCATTCTCTTCATCTTACTGTGTCAAGCCTCATTTTCAATTCTTGTACATTTCAAAGATCAAAAAAAAAAGAAGAGAAGACTTCTTGTTTTTTTTTTTTTTATCGTAAATCTTTTGGTTCAAACAGGGTAGTGTGAGGTCTCCTGTAACACAATCAGCGGTAGATTTGCTGCGATCATCGCTTTGACAGATTACCGAAGAGAGACCAAAAAAAATCCCATTCAAATTAGAGGCCCATATTTCATCGACAATCAAGATTTCAAACTGTTTTTTTCCCTTCCAATTTACCCCCTCCCTGTCCCTACATACACACACACACACACACACATATATATATATATATATATATATATATATATATATATATATATATATATATATATATATATATATATATATATATATATATATATATTTATATTTATGTAATTAACCCCCTTCTCTAACATAAAGCGATAACAAATAATATTATTGTTGACTTTGATATAGGAGTTATTCCAAATAATTTAGTTTCCGAACTCTCTGTCCGGAAACTTACAGGAAGCATTCTGCCAAGTCCGTTCTGTTCGTTCGTCCGTTCTGTCCGTTCTGTTACGTCCGTAACAAAGACGTTATGTATATTATGAATGTCTTCAGAATTACAATTTATTACATCTAATTAGAAAGCTTTTATTAAAACGGACGATTGAACTATCAAAAAACCATTTCCAGTAGCCAGTCCTATTTGTTGGTATAACGACAGATCCAAGCCTACAATTTTAACCTGCAATGAAGGAATCCAAGTGAACGACATTTAAACATCCCCGACTAATAGGGTTTATTATGGTATGACGGTAAATTTTTCCGGCATATTTCCACCAAATAAACTTAAATATAACCCAATTAAGGTAACGAATAAAAAAAATCGGGAGGGTTTGGGAGAGCAAAAACAATACAAACACAAACAAACAAACGAACAAAGAAACAAGGAAGACAAGTTGGGACAGAGCAGTCTCTACGATGACATTTTTGTAGACAGGAGTGAGGTCCCTAGTGGACCACAAATTAAGCACCCGCTTAAGGCGAGAAAGTTTGGGGTGGGTGGAGGGGGGGGGGGAGATAAAAGGAGAAGAGTTCCTCGCGATTAGCTGTGAAAGAAACTCCTAACATGTTGACCGGGCCACGGGACCAGGTAACTGCAAAGTCGTCGACGAAGGCGGGCTTACTATCTTCATAAGGGCCTAATGGGAAAAGAGTAGATTTATCATATAGTTAACCTTCAGGCCTGAGATATTATGAAATACCTCCAGAATACGTCCAGCTTCCCTAAGAGAACCGGTATTTCCATGTAACAAGAGAGAGAGAGAGAGTGGTATCATCAGCGTACTGCAAACGTATAACCTCACAATTAGAGATACTGATACCTAAACACTATTGTTATGGAGGAAAGTCTGCGCAAAGATCTCCGTACAGACCAGAACAAGCTGAGGCTGCATGAGTGGACAGTCCTGTCTCACTACTCTCTCCAAATTAAAGTTACCAGAAGAATAACCATTACTGTAAACACAGCTGGAACTGTTGTGATGAAATGTTTTCACCCACTGAATGAAATTGTTTCCGAAATTGAAAGCTTGTAAAGAATTACGTAGAAAATGCCAGTCTAGTGTGTCAAAAGCTTTTCAAAATCAATGAACCTAGCCTTCTCGTGAGATGAGAAGTAATCAATAAGATCAAGGGTAAACCTAATGTTTTCACCAATAAACCTCCCTTTAAGAAAACCAGTTTGATTCTGACCTATGATAGAGGGCAACACCAATTTCAAACGGTTAGCAAGAGCTTTAGCAACACTTTTATAATTTGTATTGAGTAAGGTGATAAGACTAAGGTTTTCTTAAACAGACGAGTCTTTTACCAGGTTTGGGAAAACAGTAATGATACAATGTCTCTGATCAGGGGAAACTGGCCCTCGGTGAAAGCAAATTTAGGGACTCAACTATAGAGGCTGACCAACCAGGTGCCAGAAACACTTATAAATCTTAACGCTAAGACCATCGCTAACGGTGATTTATCTAACGGCATACTATCAAGAGCAAGTTACATTCCTCAAGAGTAAGAGGACCGTCACAACAATTTAAATGATCATCATCTAAGGTCTCGTCAAGAAATAAACTATTAAAGAAGAAATCAGTTATGATCACCAGAAGCATAAAGGGAGCTATAAAAACATCTCATTGCGCGTCAAATATCATTCGGCTTTATTAAAGCAAAGTTGTACCGTCGTCCTGACGAATACACTGAATAGTATTAGAGTTACGATTACACTGAATAGTATTAGAGTTACGATTACACTGAATAGTATTAGAGTTACGATTACACTGAATAGTATAAGAGTTACGATTACACTGAATAGTATTAGAGTTACGATTACACTGAATAGTATTAGAGTTACGATTACACTGAATAGTATTAGTTACGATTACACTGAATAGTATTAAAGTTACAATTACACTGAATAGTATTAGAGTTACGATTACACTGAATAGTATAAGAGTTACGATTACACTGAATAGTATTAGAGTTACGATTACACTGAATAGTATAAGAGTTACGATTACACTGAATAGTATTAGAGTTACGATTACACTGAATAGTATTAGAGTTACGATTACACTGAATAGTATTAGTTACGATTACACTGAATAGTATTAAAGTTACAATTACACTGAATAGTATTAGAGTTACGATTACACTGAATAGTATAAGAGTTACGATTACACTGAATAGTATTAGTTACGATTACACTGAATAGTATTAGAGTTACGATTACACTGAATAGTATTAGTTACGATTACACTGAATAGTATTAGAGTTACGATTACACTGAATAGTATTAGAGTTACGATTACACTGAATAGTATTAGAGTTACGATTACACTGAATAGTATAAGAGTTACGATTACACTGAATAGTATAAGAGTTACGATTACACTGAATAGTATAAGAGTTACGATTACACTGAATAGTATTAAAGTTACGATTATACACTGAATAGTATTAGAGTTACGATTATACACTGAATAGTATTAGAGTTACGATTACACTGAATAGTATTAGAGTTACGATTACACTGAATAGTATTAAAGTTACAATTACACTGAATAGTATTAGAGTTACGATTATACACTGAATAGTATTAGAGTTACGATTACACTGAATAGTATTAGAGTTACGATTACACTGAATAGTATTAAAGTTACAATTACACTGAATAGTATTAGAGTTACGATTATACACTGAATAGTATTAGAGTTACGATTACACTGAATAGTATTAGAGTTACGATTACACTGAATAGTATTAAAGTTACAATTACACTGAATAGTATTAGAGTTACGATTATACACTGAATAGTATTAGAGTTACGATTACACTGAATAGTATTAGAGTTACGATTACGGTTCTATCAATTCAGAAAAAAACTCGGTACTCTTTTCTCCAGACTCCACCCACCGAGCTCTAGAACGCACAAGTATATACCTTTTCACTTATACTCATTAAGGAACTGAAGTCGGTTTTGTGCTTTCAACAGCGAGGCGTTGACAATCTTCAGACCAATTTGAGAAGAGCTCTCTCTCTCTTTCCAACGTGGAAATATGCAAAAAAGATATATTTTGTACCGCCTCTTATTTTGCCGCTAAATCTTTGCTCTACGCAATCGTGACCCTTACGAATGTTGTACTTAAGAAAGCCCCACCGAAATAATGGACTTAGGTTCTGAGAAGTGGTAATTTCCCTGTAACAAACGTCTATAATCATTAACTTCAAATGATCAGGATCGTCAAGAAGCGAGTTATTAACCTTTCAGTAACCCGGACCTCTTTTTACTTTTACAGGAATTAATGAAAACGTTACAAAATAATGGTCAGAACGGAGACCCGGAAGAAGGCCGTCAGACTGAACATTTAAATATACTTGTCTTGAAATAAGGAAATAATCAAGACGGCAGAGAATACCAGGACTAATATTCGACTTCCAAGCGAAAACTTTCGAGAGGGGATTTCTCTCTCGAAAGATATCAGTTAAGTCATAATAAACGCATGGTATTAAGACATTCCTCAGGGGCATTGTAGTTCGTAAATCTAAATCAAAATTAAAGTCGTCACCAATGATAATATTCTCACATTATTGAATGCATTCACCAAATAAATGAAAACCTTATAGCAAGACGGTGGATCTAGGTTTGGCCCATAGAGACCAATTAGAGTTAAAAAAAACTACGATCAGCAGTATTCTCACATCGAGAATAACATTCCGGCCGTCTATATGACTCTCAACTTTAACTCTGAGAATGTGGGGTATTTTAAAAATGAATAACAATACTCGACAATGTAAAGAACCGCTGAAGTGACAAATAGCTGGAGGACTAAGACAGTCGGAATGAAAACCCTGGGAGAATTCTTGACAGCAGACAGTACACAAGATGAAGTTAAATTTGTGATAAATATAGAAGCTTGATCAATGTCCATGAAGTGAAAAATGCAAGCAAAAATGAAGAAAAAATAGTTCAAGTTAACCGAACTTGCCACATCTACTATGGGATGTGGCGGAAAGTCCAGATCAAAGGTGGAATATGAACGAGAATGCTTGTGGCGAACAAGTACAACCTCTTCTCAAGTAGCGGAATCCATACTCGAGCTAACTTCATAGGCTAAGATGGCTGAAAGACATAAGGGCGGCCATTTTGGCTTCTCCAGCAACACTTAATGTAAAAAGGTGCCATTGCTGAACAATCTGGTGACTATTCCCTTGCTGCAGGACATCTTTCATGGAGATACAGTTAACTTAAATCACCAACGATGAAGTAAGATTTGCTATATTTTTATATATATATATATATATATTTATATATATATCAAAACACTAATATTTAAATATATATTTTATATTTATGTGAGTGTGTGTGTGTATGTTTTGAGCCCCAGTTAATACTGACGTCATAGGTCGGAGGGAGATGAAGGGTCGTTGTAAACATAAACTGCTTTAGGCCATTACGCACACAACAAAATGGCTTAACGGACCAAATTAATACCACATTAATAAACAATAAATGTGAAATACCACATGATCAATGAAGGTAAATGACCCAGCTGCTGCAAGTAAAATATCTGAAATCAGTCGGAATGGGCTGTTAAACCTCATGACATAAAGGCACACCCTGTACTGCGTAGTACCCATGATCTAAAAAAACTTAATTAATCGTTTTAAACAATTTTAATAAATGAAACTGAATTGAAAACGAGGGATGGATGTACGGGTTTGTCATGATACCGTGTCTTTATTTTCTGGTCTTATTGGTTTTGTATCGATGAAATTCGATGTCTATTAAGCTGAACAACGATGGTAAAGAATTATTAATGCTGGTATATATATGGCGGCAGAGTCTGGTACGGCACCGTTATTATATCTGTCGTATAAAACTTAACCGAGGTACTTTTACAGTACGCTGAACTTATCGATATATAGAGATTTCGAGATTCCGTGATTTCATGTTTTCAAGATTTTGAGATATTGAGATTTCGAGATTTCGATATATCGATATATTTATATATATATATATATATATAGATATATAGATAGCTAGATATATAAATATATAGATATACATATATATAGATGTAGATATATAGATATATTTAGAGTTATATAGATATATAGATATATAGATATGTAGATATGTAGTTATATAGATATATAGATATGTAGATATGTAGATATATAGATATATAGATATGTAGATATATATATAATTATATAGATTTATAGGCATTTACGAATTTAGATTTATTGATTTATAGATATGTAGATATGTACGTCAATTCAATCGAGTACGATACTTTCAATAAATACGTTACCAAATAGATTATGACTCATTCCAACTGAAGAATTTAAATTTACATTTCTTTGAGTTAATTTGCACGATAAAGTAAAAACCAAATCATTCTAATGGCGATATTTTTAGCTTTGGGAATACGAAAATATAGGGGACCCTCTATAGACGCTCCACTGGTAATTAAAATTAAACATTAATGTAAGATGAAAAAGCAAGATAAATGTATGAGAGAGAGAGAGAGGTGGAGAGAGGTGGAGAGAGACAACGAAATTAAATAATGAATGTCAAGTCATTGGCCTGTTCATTATATGATCGCAAGGGAATAAGATGCCCTTCACCTCACAGTGCAAGCTGTTTTTAATTGAAACGACGACATGATGAGATGAATAACTGTGTTGAGGTTAAAACCACAGAGGTATACACCAGGTTTTTGAAATGAAATTAGTATTTTTTTCTGATGAGTTATCATGTACTGATACAGAGCCATAAGTTGATTACAGCATATATAGCTACCGGTTCCGTGATTCAATCGACTGACAAGAGGAATTCGTGTGTGCCATTTTACCCCCGTCATCCCCCCCCCTCTCTCCCTCAAAACAAAGAATTATATAATAATAATAATAAACAGGTAAACAAAATAAACAAAACAACAACTGAAATAAGAACGTTTTTTTTTTCATGTATTAAAGAAACAAGGTTGTGTGTGTGTTTTGTCATTGTGCTTGTTTGATCAATGCGATAACATAGTCTGTAAATTATATACCATCTACATACCATCTGTTTAATGGTTTTTTGAAACATTTTTTTCGTCAGTCTCTTAGCAACCGGCAGCACAAGCAGACGTATGGTGACATGTGAGTGTTATAGTAGCTAGTTATGACGTTAATGCCACCTTTATGAATGATTGAAAGAAAGTTATTTTTGAAATGTTCATCTCGACAGGGAACTGCTTTCCTATGATCTTATACGTTATCCAATGTCGTGTTGTTCTGAAGTGATATCGTAGAAATAAAACTTCTCACAGTTATTCTCATATTCTATAATCAAAACAGTAATGACACAGTTTCACACGTGCTACGTTGCCTCAGTGTGCGAACTATAACATTATAACATCGGTTAAATAGCCATAAAATTGCGGTAAGTAATATTTACATAGCAGATGAAAAATAAGTCCTTGTAATATCGTCATAAATAAGTTGCAATTATGTTAGATCATCATTTGTATGAAATGATTATCGTAGAGTTGTTTGTTTTGTATGGTGCTTAATTAAGAGCTCCGCTTTCCTACCAATAAAAAAGAGATCGAACTGTTTTTTTTAAAGATGACTTCAAACACATATTAATTGTTGATATGTTGTAGACCGTTTTAAACACAGCTATAAGTCCAGGTTGTACTTTTGTAATACTTTTTCTTTCTTTTTAAAAAATGACCCATGTTAATAAAGTGACTGGAATACAAAGTCTAATACAGAGACCATCAAGGCTGTACCACAGATGCCGCACAGAACTCAGTGGGATAGGATAAGCGCTTTATGTCACAGCTGTTTACAGTGTAGTATATATATCTTATAGCCTACATATATGTGCTTATGTAGAGCTTATCTAATAGCATGACCCGGAGATCAGAAGGTTACATTCACTGAGTCCGGCGTTATTAATGGGGCCCGTGAAATGTTGGGTAATATACTTACAGGAAAATGAATATACTTCCCTGTAACTTATTTTCCCAGGCTCTTACCAGGCTCTCGACGCCACTGCTTATCTACAACAGTCATTTAAATGTACAAAATTTTATTCCTTTTTCCGTACATTTTAGACAAACTGCAGGTAGGGAAGTGCCCCCCATCCCCCCCCCTCCGAGACGACGGAAGAGGAAGACGGACTTGGAAGGGCAGTGGTAAATGCGACCACGATTTGAGGTATTAAACCGAATAATCACCTCAAAACCTCTCGACCAAAAAAATCCACTATTTCAATGTTTCCATCAAAACGTGACTTCCTAATGGGGGACCTCTAGCCACGCCCACAATTAACAGAGGGCGCTGTCATATCGGTCCTATCTAGTTCCGCGAAACTTGACAAGCTTCAGTCTCGAAAATCACTGAGAATTCCTCTGGGGAATCTCTAACGGACACATCTGGGCAAAGTACCTGGACATTATCTAATTCACACATAGGTGTTACATGCTAGAACTGGTGTAGGGTATTGACCAATCATTATTACTAGTACATTTTAGCAACAATATGTTGCCCACCGTTCGTTTGGCAACTTTATACGCTGACCATCAACCAATCAGAAATGCTTACTTGAGGTATTTCTACAAAGAGCGATTTTTAACTACAAGTTCATTATCCTCAAGTTCATTCTCCTTAAGTTCCTTAAGTTCATTCTCCTTAATTTCTCAATAAAAGAGACCTTTTTAAATAACACAAGGATTATATTTTTTATTACAAAACTGGAAAATATGTACTTTTCAAAGAGAAGCACTTCTTATTAATAAAAACGAGGAATTTCTGAGCCTGGGCTCGCCCCCCCCCTCCATCCAACCCCTTCCCCTCTCCCCTACCTCGCCGATCCTGTCCACCTTACTGCAAGAACGGCAGATGATGTGATCAAGATTCAATATCTCAACCATAGCATATACATTGTTAATCTGACATTACCCTTATAATTTCATTCACGGTTTGAACGTTATACATATAAAGATAATACATAATCTCAGTTAAATTGAATTTTCCTTTCTTTTATGATATTTTAATTACCCTCAGCTGTTGTGGAGTTTAATCAAACCATGACCAAGTTATTTGTCATAATCCATAGCAGATGGTGCATGTTATACTTCGATTAATTTGAATGACAAATCATCAAATCATGCCACTCGAAAATGAAAGAATTAATAGCAGGTTTACCGTATGGTTTTGTGATTTGGTACTTTAAAATAACTATAAGTATGTATATATATATATATATATATATATATATATATATATATATATATATATATATATATATATATATATATAATAAAAGAGGGTAAATAATAACTTGTCATATGACAATTCTAATTGAAAATTAATAAACTTTGAGATAGTTTTAATGATGTCACTTGATTGAATTGTCAATATACGGTTGACAGCAACCAAATGAAAGTGGATCATTCAGATTTTCCGTTTCTGTCGTGATTCGTCTCAAGAAAACTGTCTCAAGTCTCAAGTTGTTGTCTTGCTATAATGTTTTAAACATTTAAAGAATTTTAAATATGACTATATCCTAGGGCATGTTTGTCCAATTTGAAACATTTGCCTTAGAATTTGTTTTTATTTGCACGTTAATATTTTTCTCACTAATTTTATGCTCTCTCTCCACCTCTCTTGCAATCATACCAAGATTAATTAAGGTAAGTGGAAAGCTGTGCAGTATTTACTTTTCTTGCGAGGGGGGGGGGGGGTAAGGGGGGGAGGTTCAGTAGACGTATGTGTCGTGTCGTGTGTTATTTGGTATATGCCGTCAATGTTCATATATCAACATTTTTCGTCCATGTTAATTTTGAGACCTTTTGACATAATAATGTTTTGCTTTGAATAATTTAACAGTCACTCTATATGGGATCGTTTAATATATATCATAATTTTGATCAAATGAAAATGACTCGAAGCGAACATTTAGATTAAATTCATAATGGAATTCCAACACCTTTCTCGACGTTCTCATCAATTAACCAGTGTCGTATATAAAGCTACAATATTCACATCTAAGGCAGTATGTTCATATCCCGAGGGAGTACAATTTCAATTCACAACAGCGATTATTCGCAGAAATATACTTGAGGTAACCTGACATGAATTACAGTGTACTCAAAACAGACATGTTGTACGATTACAACAGACATACCCTTGTTATCTTGATGAGTGCACGTTCGGGTACAAGGGTCTAAGTATGAGTACGTGTACTTAAACTGTCACTAGAATATCTATATGTACTAATTTTGCAAAATGCACAAGTACGAGTACAAATCCACGAAGGCGAATACTAGAACATGAAACTATATTAGAATGCTGTACAGGAAACTATGCTAGCATACTAGTACAGGAAACTATACTAGAATACAAGTACAGGAAACTATGCTAGAATACTAGTACAGGAAACTATGCTGGAATACTAGTACAGGAAACTATGCTAGCAAACTAGAACAGGAAACTATGCTAGAATAGTTGTAGAGGAAACTGCTGGAATACTAGTACAGGAAACTATGCTGGAATACTAATACAGGAAACTATGCTGGAATACTAGTACAGGAAACTATGCTGGAATACTAATACAGGAAACTATGCTGGAATACTAGTACAGGAAACTATGCTGGCATACTAGTACAGGAAACTATGCTGGCATACTAGTACAGGAAACTATGCTAGAATACTAATACAGGAAACTATGCTGGAATACTAGTACAGGAAACTATGCTGGAATACTAGTATTGGAAACTATGCTAGAATACTAGAACAGGAAACTTTGATAGAATACTAGTACAGGAAACTATGCTAGAATACTAGTACAGGAAACTATGCTGGAATACTAGTACAGGAAACTATGCTGGAATACTAGTACAGGAAACTATGCTAGAATACTAATACAGGAAACTATGCTGGAATACTAGTACAGGAAACTATGCTGGAATACTAGAACAGGAAACTATGCTAGAATACTAGTACAGGAAACTATGCTGGAATACTGGTACAGGAAACTATGCTGGAATACTAGTACAGGAAACTATGCTAGAATACTAGTACAGGAAACTATGCTGGAATACTAATACAGGAAACTATGCTGGCATACTAGTACAGGAAACTATGCTAGAATACTAATACAGGAAACTATGCTGGAATACTAGTACAGGAAACTATGCTAGAATACTAGTATTGGAAACTATGCTAGAATACTAATACAGGAAACTTTGATAGAATACTAGTACAGGAAACTATGCTAGAATACTAGAACAGGAAACTATGATAGAATACTAGAACAGGAAACTATGCTGGAATACTAATACAGGAAACTATGCTAGAATACTAGTACAGGAAACTATGCTGGAATACTAGTACAGGAAACTATGCTGGAATACTAGTACAGGAAACTATAGCTTTTGCAATTTGATTTAATTTTCTGAGAGGAATTATTTTATTGCAAGATACCTGTAGATTCCAATGATCTAGATCCTTTCAGATACACGACTCATAAGAACGACATTTCTACAGCAGTCACGTGGTCTGAATACATTGAATTCAGTCGATACTCATAGCTTGTACAGTGACTACTCGTGCTACCAGTAACACATGTTAACGTGTTACGAATACAAAGTAGTAATTACTGATGCACGGTTGTGGGGCATGAACAGTAGTAACATGTGTTACAAGCGGGTGGCAGCAGTAGTTACTGTACTAGCTATGTGTTTGAAGTAAGGAGGTAGGGTACCGCTTGATTCCAGTTCGCATCTCTCTTTAAATTACGCCAATTCGTCAAGCCGAGAACTAAGAAAGGCCTTGTTCGGCTATATACATAGGCCAACTTATAGCATGAAACGACTAGATAAGACTTCAAGTTAGAATCGCGTATTAAAGAACTCGCACTCAATGGTTGGTATAGCAACTATACTGTTCATGTCCTATAACCGCGCATCAGTAATTACTACTTTGTGTTCGTAACACGGTAACATGTGTTACAGGTGGCACTGTAACAACTGTAATGCTGTTAACTTGTTGCCATGTAAGACAAAGAACCTGCGCGACTGGAAAAGGAGTCTATGAAGATGAGAATGCCTACCTATACTGTTCATGTCCCACAACCGTGCATCAGGAATAACTACTTTGTGTTCGTAACACAGTAGTAACACTGTTCGTAACACGGTAATACTGTTCATGTGCCACAACCGTGCATCAGTAATTACTACTTTGTGTTCCTAACATGTGTTAAAGGACACGAACAGTAGTTACCTTACGAGCCATGAGTATCGGGTGTTGAATTTCATCATTTTGACGTTTTTTCTCTGGAGAATTATATTATATAGAGACCCCCTACATTGCAGTGGGTTTCAACGACCTCGGGACCACAAACCCTTCCCTCCCGCCCCTGCATTAGACACTTGCACCTTCTTTTCACCAAACTTTAATTACTATTTAATTAATTTAATTTGATATAACCCTTCAAAGTTGCACTAACGCATGCAAATGCAAATTAAAACGAGGCAAACACTATAGGTCACATAAAAATTTAACTAGTCAATCTAAAGACAGACATGTTACCAGGAGATTGTATTATTCAAGAGCAACGGCAATAAATGAAGTCAATTTAAGAAGATTCAATAGCAACGGCAATTACTAAAGCCAACTTAAGAAGATTCAAGAGCAACGGCAATTACTTTAATCAAGTTAAGAAGATTCAAGAGCAAAAGAAATTACTTAAGTCAATTTGAGAATATTCAAGAGCACAAGAAATTACTAAAGCCAACTTAAGAAGATTCAAGAGCAACGGCTAAAGTCAACTTAAGAAGCTACTTTAAGAGTTTCTTTGTAATAAATACTTCTTACATTCTTTGTAAAGATAAAGATCAAGGGGCGTTGTACGTATGAATTCAATTAAGCACATTTTACCATTTATTTAAACCTTCATTTCTCTTATATCATTTAAAAGAATAGTATACACACTGTACAGTGATGTCGAAATTCATTTTCGGCTAGACGTTTCCTCAATTATTTAAACCAATCATTTCACAATGCGCAAGTGTGTGAACACGCCTGACTCAATTCAAAGTGCCAAATCAAAAGAATACAATAGAAATTTGACCTTACTCACAAGTTAATTTGCAAAAAATTGAAAAATTGAAACTGTGAATTTACAAAGAAAATATATGCGGGCGTATATTTTAGCAGGAACTCAGACGTAATCAATCATGAATAAACTCGCATTTACATGTGAACAAAAATGAACGTTAATTTCGTTATATAATTACACCGTGTGAAGAAAATGATGGCAAATCGCTAATGACTTTATTGAAACTAATTTTAGAATTGATTGAAACTGTTTTGGACACAGATTTCTAGAGTAGCCTTTTAGATTAAGGTCACAAGCAATCTATTTATTTGAGATAACTTAATTTTCACGAACCAAAAGAGCAGAAACCACGATTCGTAATTATCCTTCTTAAATCAAGTTTTCTAAATATGTGCAGATGTGTCCCACGCAATTTTTTTTTTGTATGTACAAGGACAACGTTGACGGATTGTGACATGTAAATTACTCCCCAATTAGAACTAAACAGAAGATAGATAAAAAATAGCAAGCACAAAAAACAACATGGAATGAAAAAAAAACCCTCTCCAAATGATATCGGAAGGTCTCTGAAGGCATATTGAAATATATTGGCGCGCTATGTCGCATCAGGTAGAAATAAGATGACATTAAGAATTGAAATTTTGCGAGGACGTGACTTATTAAAGCAGGTTATTTATGAGGAGAATGCTTATAACAATACCTTCTGTCTCTTGCCAAGGAAGAAATAATTGCTGAACAAAGAAAGCTGATAGACTGCAATACAAAAACACTACAGAAATAAAGTAGAAAATATATATATGTTAAAAATAGGCAAATATTTTACCATATGTTTATCTTGACAAACCTAGTTCCTCATATATATGTCAGCGATCAATGTTTTTACAGAAAAAAATTAAATAAATGGCATAAATGATAACATGAATAAGGAAGGGGTGTGCACGACTCCCCTTGTGAGAGGGGGGGGGGAGGTGCCCATAGAAATATGAAGTAATGAAAAATGATGCATTCTTATATTTAGGCCAAAGTAGGTTACAAAAAAACAAGGTTGGCCAATGACTACTTTTTAATTTGTTTTGTGTAGCTTGAATAGAGGAGGAGGGGGGACGTCCCCACATCCCTTGAATCCGTTCCTGGTAATAAATGCTCACACAATCATTACAATTAAGTTTTTCACTCTTTTTTAAGCCATTTGAAGAAGTCGAGTGAATGAAAAGGTCAAACCAGAACAGTTTAAATGGGAAAACCGGGTTTTTTTTCTTTTAGATGAGAACTCCACTTTACGAGCTGACAGGTGAACCCCCAGACCGCTATACGCTACGTATCATTGCTTCGTATGGCAAGTTGATGCACTCATCCATAGCACTGAATTCTAATTATAACCTTATATTCAGTAACACGTGTTACTGCATATGGTCAATATATTTCTAGAAAATAGAGACCACATTTAAAAAAGCTGCTTTATTGTAAAAGTGAAAATAAAATATTAATTAATAACAATTAACTTAAAGTAATCTTCGTATCAGTACAGGGCGAATATGCTGATATGATCTGTTAATAAAATTATTCGTTTTTGGGAAAAATTGGTATACTATGCATAAGTCTGTGAATCGTATGGATTTGATTAACTGTAATCTTACAGTAAAAACAATAGGAACTGTTAATAAGGAGCAATTTCAGTTACTTGCTTTAAAAAATTGAGAGTTATATTTTATGTCACATCATTTTAAATCTCTTGTCACTATTTATTCAAATCTCAAATGATACTATTCAACGTTAATATTGTAAAGTCTTAACTGGTGATTTATGTTAAGTGCATTTAGCCTAGTTTCAAATTTCGAGTGGCCTTGACTGATAAACAGAATTGTTTTGTTTAGGACATTGCCCCTGATACATTCTTCAAGTTAGCTGCCAAATATACTTATCTTAGATTAGATTGAATACATTTAAAATGTAATAATATATAGTATAACCCTGAATGACATTTTCATGTTTTTAAATTTTAAACAGACTTTTTTTTTTTTTGGGGGGGGGGCAACATTTTCCAACTTGTGCCTGGATGTTTCTTTGTCACAAAATAAAGGTTAAGGCGCACAAAATTATATAATGTCGGTTAACGAGTAAAGATTCGGTGTGCAATACTAGGATATTTTAAACCTCACATTTCTTAAACATTCAGTTTATAATATAAATTGAAGCTTGGCTAGTCGAGATAATTCCCTGTTCCATTTTTTTAAAGTATTTGAAAATAAATCATCTGATCGAAAATATGCTTTAATTTCGTTTCATGTTATCATTCAGAGAGTTGTGAACATTCTACAACATCATTAGTATCACACGGATGTTGTTTTAGTTTTTACTTTTACACGCTTTCTTTAATCTTATTTTTATTGTCTTATTCTCCATAGCAAAATAATGTTACATTTTTCTATCACACGAGACTTGAGAGGGATAGGAAATTTCATTGTTCTAAAACTGTTTCCAACCATTGTCAAGATTCAACTATAGGAAACGTTGTCATATATTAACACAGACAATAATAATGTTCAAATCCGAAGGAAGTTATGAACCGACAAACAAATAAAAAAAAAGTCAGATTCGTGCAGGGTTAATAATAGACGTGGGCATTTAATGTCAATAGTGATAAATTTGATAGTATACATAATCGTGTTCGGGATACATTATTCACTGCCATATCAGAGGGTCATTGGTCGCAGTGGCGTAGGAAGGTACTCTTGAGTGGGGGGGGGGCTGAAGAGTGATGGCCGGCCTGAGGGAGGGGTCAAGGGGAGGGGGATTTTTTTCCAGGTGTCCTCAGATGCAATTTGGTGCAATATAGCACACTTCAACACCCACTCCATTTTGTAAATAATTTTGCATTTTCACCTGGCCTTAGATGCAATTTGGTGCTCCAAATGAGATTTTTTTCTCATTTGGATATGAAAAAGGGGTTTTCAAGGGGGGGGGGCGGAATGATACTTCCGCCCCACCATATTTTTCACTGGGGGGGGCTGGCGCCCCCAGCCCCCCGGTTCCTACGCCCTTGATTGGTCATGAAATATTCCATTCAATTTAAGGTCATGGGTCATCTGGAACCCTTTTCGAGTGAATCCTTAAAGTTATGTAATCAAAAGAAACCTGTTACTTCAACCCCTTAAAGGAAATTCAAACAAAGGGAAGTGTTTCGTTAATAACCAATATAAAGTACAAAGCATAGGCCTACTATTATCAAAGTCACAAAGTACGAACACACAGGGATCAGTGAAGTTGGACAACAATAATAACTTACACCACAAAAATATTTAGGAGTAATGCATGGGTATTTATTAACGAAAAAGTGACTTTGTTTCGCTCCGAAAGCCTAACCTACCCCCCCCCCCTTCTACCCATGTCAAGTTGACGAAAAACACGTTACCAAAACCTGGTACTTTCTTCTCTAACACCTATTTCAGTGACACTTCCTTGTAACCCACCCCCCTCCCCCAACCCCTCTCCACCTTGAGCCTGCTCTCCCATCCTTATCACGGATTGTTAACGATGCTCTTAATTTATATGTAAATATGTTGATCACGTGACGTGGGGTTCATGTGAAGTGACATTTAGTAACTTGTATATTGAAAATTGGTTTGTCAAGCCATCTTAAACGTTCCATGACGTCATCTTCAGTCTAAACCGAGGATCTCTCATGTTTTAAATGCTGACGGTCTTTTCTGCATTTTTTTATTATTCGATAGAGGCCTATACCTCTTAACAAAATGCATAATATTACCACATATAATATGTATATTCATGAATAATAACATTTCTACCGACTTAATATCCTCTACACTTGTTTTTTTTATAACAATTTCGTTTGCAGAGCAGAAGGAAGAAGGGAAATAAAAAAAGAAAGAAAAATCAATTGCTCTCTCCCAAAAAAATGTAACAAGACGTAAAAAAGTTCGTGAGGTATAATTTGTTTCTCCTTTTTTATCTTCAGTTTTGTTTTGTTTTATTTTTGGTTTTAAAGATCAGACCATAACATTTTACTGCCTCCCATGAAAGCATAAAAAAGATGAAGATGAAGATGAGAGAGAGAGGGAGAGACAAAGAGGCAGAGCAAATAGAAACGTCACTTCATCGATTACTTATATGTATGACCTGGCCTCCGGTGAGCAGAGCAGAAGTTTTCCTGAGGATGTACTTAAATACCTCCTCAATAAACTAAATTTACATATTTTCATCGCTTCTATTTGTAGATGAGAGCGTTTTTCTTCCTTTTCTAGTTTTTTATTTACGCTCATATTCCTCCAAACTGTTTAAAGATAGACAAAAATAAAAGAAACAGGTAGAAAGGAACAATTTTGTCGTTGGCTGTGTCGTGATTTGACAGTAAAATATTAAATCGTTTACTTCAGGCCTTTTTTTTATTATCTTGACTAAAATGAAGATGTTGATGATGGTTGTGATTTATTAATCCTTAAACTTTATATGGTCTTTCCTTTTAGATAATAAACGTTTCCCTCTATATTTTTCAGTCAAAGGAAACCGACTTTCTCGAGGACTTCCATTTGCAATAAAAAAGAAGCTATGTAATAAAGCAAATTAAACCTTGAATTATTCTATTTTTTTTCTATTTTATATCTGAGATCAGGCCTCTCGTCTCTAAATCGCTTTTCTTTTTTTTTAAATTTGAAAATAATTCTCACTATTTCGTTTGGTTAAAATTTGGGTAATAGTTTCTGATATCATATTGGGCAAAAATCTCTCCGACCAGAAATATATCTTGACATTGCAAGTGGCTTACGGACAATTTAATTTTTGATTTTTGATTCAGTTAACTCTATTTGAGAAATAAGATGAAAAAGTTGACTTAAAAGATGACTTTATTCAGAATTTTAGTCCAAGATGAAAAGACAAAGTTTGCTTGCTAGTAATGTTTCTTTAGCCATTCCGTTTTTTAAGAAATTTGATTTGATTTGATTTATTTGATTTTCCACAGATAATGAATATATACATGTGGAGGGAAGTCCTCTCAAATTCAGCTGTTAAACAGCTGTTCAGCTGTTAATCCATTGTCTTTACATATTATAGTAATTCAACCAAAACCATTGATTATGTCACTTCATATTATCTTAAATAATCTCCCTCGAATGATATTCAACACCATTTGTCCTTGAAAAATGTGAAATATGTTGTGAAAATGTTATTGATGCCAGTCGTGTTTTTTCCCTCATTTATTGCGTAATAGATTGTATTATGATGAAGTGAACTAATAGTTTCTGTCAGTGGCGGCGGAACCGGGGGGCTTGGGGAGGGGGGCTCAGCCCCCCCAATGAAAAAGTTGAGGGGGCAAATGCATGATAAGCCCCCCCCAATATTTACCAAGGCTCCGAAACGTGCATCTGCCCATTTTTCAATGCATACTTGTCGATCTGTCCGATGCACACGTATACTATTTAGGTGTAATAATTTTAGTAATTGCTGGGGACCCTCGGCCCGTCCCCTGGCTATAGACCACATTGTCACCCCAACCGCGTCTTCACGCCCCGTGAAAAGTGGAAGCAGTGAGGGTGAGTACCGGTAAGCGTAACACAACTTCGTCTTAGGCCAATGACTTGCCTCATTTCAGCCAGTTCTCCAACATCCCCTTACTTAGTGGCGGAGCGTCCATATATACAGCCAGGGGGCGGATGCCCCCCCCCCCCCCTGACGGACTCAAATGGACTGCTGGCGCCCTTTTCAGCTTTTTACTTATTCGCGATTATTGACTATTTTATTGCGCTCTCATATGCCTATTGACATTTGTCATATTCTGTTGGTGTAATTTTCAGACAAAATGGCGACGACACCTATTTATTCTCCGTTTATCTGCAAATAAGCAAGGCCCGGAAAGGGTCATTTCCTGCAATCTAGGGAGTATCTTTACTCAAAAATCACCAACCTGTGGTGGCGCTCCTCTTAGATAGTGTCTAAAGCGCCCCTACAGACCATTCCTGCCCCCTGACCAATAGCCCTAGCTCCGCCACTGCCCTTACTACACTCAAAAACGTCTTTGCGAGTACACTACGAGTAATAGCTACTCTCTTAAAACACCATCGAATATACAAATTACAATGTTTTTACAGACTTTTACGTGCAATCTGAGAAATTGCAGGCTTGAGACCCATATTTTAGGGCTAGGTATTCGCAGCATAAAACACTCGGGGAGTGCCGTTTCCGGCCATATGGGGGTTTGAAAAAAACCCAAAATTTTCTTGTACGCTCCGCGCCAACCCATGGTGGCGCTCCGCTTAGATAGTCTCCACACATTAGCCCCCCCCCCCCAATAATTTTCCCGTTCCGCCGCGCCTGGTTTCTGTGTTAGACTAAGTAGTCCAGTCACTTTTATTGACGACCTGTATATGTTTAAATGGTTATTTCCTACCTCTCCTGCCTCTCCTCTACCCTGCTGGTTTCCTTCTTCACTCCATCCTTCTCTCTTGTCTACTGTAATTCCCTTACATCTATCTCTTTGTGTTCACCATGCTCATTAACCTGTCTGTATTCTGTGTGTGTGTGTATTTGTCCTTTCTGTTCAGCCTCTGAAGAAGATCCTGCTAGGATCGAAACGTCAGGCCAGCTTACTTTTACACATTATCTTACACACGCACGCTCCATATAGTGGATAAGCAGACTGCTAACAGTTTTCTGTATTATTTTGGTTATTTGTTTTGTAATTATTGTAATGTGGTACAGAAGTACTACCTGGCCTTATAGCAGGGCTCTATAATGATCAAAATTAAATTGGGCCCTAAGTTTGTCCTTTAGAGACATATAAATATGGCAATTTAATGAATTAATTAATTCGGTTATTTTCACTGAATATGTATTCTGTTCGTCTGTCTTGTGTGAATGCCAGTTTTTGAAGTCCTTGAAAAGATATTTTTGCTTCTCTTTCCTCTCGTTCTTGTTTTCTCTTTATATTCTTTGTCTTTGGTTGAATAGAAAATAAAACAATTGCAACTGTTTATAAACAAAGGAATTTACTTTATGATGTGTGACTGCGTCTGCGATTTATTATTCGCCGATCAGACAAAATGCTACAAAATCCAATTATGTAATATTAATCAAATTAAGAGCTGAAAACTGTTCACACCTGCACGTAGTTGTACATATCTTCGACTGTACCCTTTATAAGTATTAAATTCAACACAAATTTCACTTTCAAAATGAAAGAGTAGTCTTCACAAGTTTTCTTTCATATCAGTATTAACCACAGGCAAAAAGTAAAAAGTAAAAATGAAAACCAATATAGGTCAAGCCCTTATCTCCTTTCAAAAGCCTTAAAGAGCTCGCTAAAAATAGGTTCCATTCGCGAAGGTGTGGGATTACTTCAATGCAATTCATTTCAAACGTGAGGGTCGGGGCACAATCATGCACCATTTGAATCCCGGGCAAGAGGGGGGGGGGCGACTGCGACGTTATGTCGTCCACGGGAGTAGTCTAATGGGAAGTGTGGCCCCTCTCATTTGAGAAATGTTGGTAAACTTAAGGGTGCGTTGATGCTAATATGTGCTGTATTTTGCAAAGTGAAACAATGCTGGAGAATTTTGGAGGGGGCTGAACCCTACTCCTTCCCCAGAAGTATATGTAGATGCGCCCATGCTAAGGTTTCGGTCATCGGGATGTTCCCCCAAATATGCATGAAATTGAAAAAAAAAATATGGGTACACATTTCTTGCTTTCGTTTTGAGATAGGCCTAATTGAGACTATTGGAAGACATATTGTTGACGTTTTCATCTGTAAAACCAACTCCGCACTCTGATACGATCACTTGAATGGTACTGCTGAATAGTTTTGACAATTATTAACGCTTTGTTTTCTTTTCGGGGAGATGGTGTGGGAGTTGGGTAGTGCAAGATGGAGTGGATTACATGGGGTTGGGAATTGGAAAGGGGGGGGGGCTGTACCAATGACCTTAAAAAAGATGAGGGTATTCGTTAGAAGGTCAACATTAAAAACTTTACTAATTGGAAATATTGTTTTTTTATTCTTTGTCATCATCCACTCAGTATGTAAATATTCCCCCCCCCCTGTTCCCCACATCCCCCTTTCATATAAGAAAAGGACCACAAAAAATAACGTTGCATGCAGATGATGAAGACAACTTTATCCATCTTTAAAAATACAAAGAATCCAAGAATAAACAAATTCAAAAGAATCAACCCCAATAGCGACAGAGGGGGCAAATTGTGAAAAGAGAAAGATAAACTGTTTTGAAATTGCTCGCAATAGGCCTCCTTCGATGTGCCAATAAACTCGAGATATGTTCATCTTGTATACTGATGTGATTTATACGAGGGCAAATGAAGCCATCATTATCCGTGATAACGGCGATGCCCGAGGATGACGTATATAGGAGGCAGGAATTGGTGCCGTAAGGGGGCCTTACAGCCTCAACCAATCGGTCACACAAAGAAAAAAAAGACATATAAAAGGGAAGTTTAGCCTGGTAAAAAATGAGGAGGCTTACGGTAGGTAAGAATTAACACATGATTTGTGTCTACGCATGAGTGATGGTTATGGTTTGTAATTTCATCTTCAGTTAGAAGGTTTTTCTGTTTTTTAGTTTCTTTTTTTTTTGTCTCAAGTGACTTTTATCTCAGTTTTTTTTTTCAAAGACCATAGAAAACCAAAAGAAATCGTAACCTTTATGACTCAAAATGATATATGAATTAGTTTTTTTTTTAGAAATTCCTAAAATCTATATTTTATATCGATTCGATTACAGATTTAAATACATAGGTAAAAATAACTTTGATACAAGTAAAGCTAAACGGACAAACATTATTTAAGTTGATTTAAAGATGGTAATGTGTCCAAGTCATTGTTCATGAAAGAAGGATTTCGGTATGGATGTTATGAATTTGGAGTATGCACCTATATGCCCCACCCTCCCCCCGCCCTTACCCACTACGAAGTCACAGAGGTGCTTATTAGCACAACTTTGCATTAAGTATTCATTATGGACTTAATTTATAGTCTAAATGTATACCCTAACCATCTAACGCCCAATAATTTTTGGCTGGGGGAGGACACCAAGAGACCTTACATGGGAGTCCAATTCACCCAACCCAGAGACACACCCGCCCTATCTCAATTTCTGGGTCCGCCCGTCCTCAATAAGGACCAAAGAGAAAATAGTGGTTAGAGCAAAGTGTAATATTAAAAAACGAACCAAACTCTCACTTTATACGTAACTTGTACAAAAGTGAACGATAGGTAATTAGATAGGGTACCCAGGCCGAACGCCTTCAATTTAAGGACCCGCATACCTCATTAGCGCAAGATTATGGACTGATTTTTTTTCTTGTTTTGTTTTCCCGATAGAAATCTTTTATAGCGAGGATTTGACCTGCTCGCCGGTTATAACGTTACTAACAGTTTGGACTATAGAATAATTATACCAGGTGTAAGGAATAGAAATATAGTTATGATACTGAACAAGTATAAGGGCATACATGTTATTTGTAAAACCAACTTCAAATTGACCAATCAGAAATCAACATCCAATTGACCAATCAGAAAGCTTCATTGTAAAACTTATTTGTGACTCTGTTGATGTTTATGCATGAAATGGGGCTCCTAACGAGATACCATGTGTTGAACATATTGACAGTACTCAGCCTATATTTATGTGTAATTCTATGTCTGTACTTTTCTTTGTAATTTTTGGCTTAATCGTTTGTTATGGTGAACCTGTTTTTATTCCCGCCAATTCTATATATTGGAGTCGAGTAAATTACCTGTCGACCTTTACACATAGTTTGCACGAGGTCGCTGTCGTCTGATGTTCTAATTTATCATTAAAAGATATTTTGCATTGGCAATAAACGTCTGATTAATTGCAATAATGTACCTAAATGATAGGTATTCTCTTCGTATCCCCGACGTTGCCTCAATTTAGCTTCAATGCATTAGTAAAATACAAGATGCTCTTACGAGAGGCATCATTACAGAAAGTTTACTTCAATTATTTGCGGGTTTTTTTCCCCTCAATATTTGAGAAGAAAAAATTACATTCACTCTGCTTCGGAGTCAAGTATACACTGAGCGAAAAGACTTTCATGATAATTGATTGTGTTGTGTGTATTGATTGCATTGTCTGTATTTCGTGTATTATATGTGTATTGTGTGTATTATGTAAGAAACAATGAAATAAACCATAACGAAGAAAGCAAATAAAGGGTATATCTCTTCCTCTTGCCATGCATGGATGGTTGATTTCATTTGTATGAAATTTAAACCATCTTATGACCACTTTCACAATGTCCTCACAATCCAAGATATGAAATTTTGCAAATTTCCGCGTTGGAGAGAGAGCTCTTCTCAGATTGGTCTGACGATTGTCAGCCTCGCTGTTGAAAGCACAAAACCGACTTCAGCTCCTTTATGAGCTTAATTTAAAAGGTATACTTGTGCGTTCTAGAGCTCGGTGGGTGGAGTCTGGGAAAAGAGTACCGAGTATTTTCTGAATTGATAGAATCATAATCGTAACTCTAATACTATTCAGTGTAATCGTAACTCTAATACTATTCAGTGTAATTGTAACTTTAATACTATTCAGTGTAATCGTAACTCTAATACTATTCAGTGTAATCGTAACTCTAATACTATTCAGTGTAATTGTAACTTTAATACTATTCAGTGTAATCGTAACTCTAATACTATTCAGTGTAATTGTAACTCTAATACTATTCAGTGTAATTGTAACTCTAATACTATTCAGTGTAATCGTAACTCTAATACTATTCAGTGTAATTGTAACTCTAATACTATTCAGTGTAATCGTAACTCTAATACTATTCAGTGTAATTGTAACTTTAATACTATTCAGTGTAATCGTAACTCTAATACTATTCAGTGTAATCGTAACTCTAATACTATTCAGTGTATTCGTCAGGACGACGGTACAACTTTAACACAGCCGGATGATATTTGACGCGCACTGAGATGTTTTTATAGCTCCCTTTATGATTCTGGTGATCATAACTCTGATTTCTGCTTTAATAGTTTTCTTCTTGACGAGACCTTAGATGATGATCATTCAAATTTTTGTGACGGTCCTCTTACTCTTGAGGAATGTAACCTTGCTCTTGATAGTATGCCGTTAGATAAGTCTCCGTTAGCGATGGTCTTAGCGTTAAGTTTTATAAGTGTTTCTGGCACCTGGTTGGTCAGCCTCAATAGTCGAGTCCCTAAATTTTGCTTTCACCGAAGGCCAGCTTCCCCTGATCAGAGACATGGTATCATTACTTTTATCCCCAATCCTGGTAATAGACTCGTCCGTTTCTTAGGCTTATCACCTTACTCGATTATAAAATTGGTGCTAAAGCTCTTGCTAACTGTTTGAAATTGGTGTTGCCCTCTATCATAGGTCAGAATCAAACTGGTTTTCTTAAAGGGAGGTTTATTGGTGAAAACATTAGGTTTACCCTTGATCTTATTGATTACTGCTCATCTCACAAGAAGGCTAGGTTCATTGATTTTGAAAAAGCTTTTGACAAACTAGACTGGCATTTTCTACGTAATTCTTTACAAGCTTTCAATTTCGGAAGCAATTTCATTCATTGGATTAAAACATTTCATCACAACAGTTCCAGCTGTGCTTACAATAATGGTTATTCTTCTGGTAACTTTAAATTGGAGAGAGTAGTGAGACCGGAATGTCCACTCATGCAGCCTCAGCTTGTCCTGGTCTGTGAGGAGATTTTTGCGCAGACTCTCCTCCATAACAATAGTGTTTAGGTATCAGTATCTCCAATTGTGAGGTTATACGTTTGCAGTACGCTGATATATACCACTCTCTTTTTAGATAGAAATACCGGTTCTCTTAGGGAAGGTGGACGTATTCTGGAGGTATTTCATAATATCTCAGGCCTGAAGGTTAACTATGATAAATCTACTCTTTTTTCCCCATTAGGCCCATATGTTGATAGTAAGCCCGCCTTCGTCGACGACTTTGCAGTTACCTGGTCCCATGGCCCGGTCAACGTTTCTTTCACAACTAATTGCGAGGACCTTTCTCCCTTAATATCCCCCACCCCACCCCACCCCCAAACTTTCGTTTTATTCACCGGACACTAGGTGTGAATATACTATTATTTGTTATGAACTTAATTAGTAGCCGTTTATGTCTTTTTTTTGCCAAAGAGAGTGGGAGACGTTTGATAATTTAATTTGGAATTGTCATATGGTTTCTTTATTTATTTTAGACGTTGAAGAACGTTTTCTGAACCGTCAGTTCATTTTCTCGAAAGAAGACATTTTCTTTGGTTACTTGGTTACAAAAGACTTACAAAGCATTCTTTCTTAATGTTTTCACGCAAAACATTATATTTTCCACCGTAATCAAACTAGTGTGATTCCGACTATTGATTAATTCTTTTATAAACTTAAATTCTTGTTAGCAGAAGTTGAAAAGTAAATTTCAAAGAAAAGTAAACGTTTCTTTCATTATGAGAAGCTGAACAAGTCTTTATATTTATAATTGTTTTGTGTTTATTTTGCTACAGTTTCTACTGTTGTACAATGTTCCATGGGAACTGAACTTATGAACTTTGAACTTGTGTATATTTGTTATGTTTTCTCGGTTTAGCTCATAAATACAATGTATACCTTTTTGTACAAAAGATGAATTGGACAATAAAAGTGGGGAATATATGTATATATATATATATATATATATATATATATATATATATATATGCACAAATATATCTATATATAGCATATCTACATATATCTATATATTTCTTTAAATTCTCTATCAGCCAGCAACTGCGTTCATTTGAAACCTTACCCAGAAGAACCTTTAGAAAGGCATTGGTTTTAATGAAAGACATTTATATAATGTTCAAGAATTGATTGCATAAATTGGTAAATCGAAGTCCTCGCATGATTTTCAAGTGTCGCTAAAAGGTGTGTAATATCAGCTATATCATTACCACTATACATGAATTAGTAACAGAAGAGAACAAACAGTAAGGTGTTAAAGTGCCAGCGTGGTTGCATTTCAAAATTAAGATTACGCACAGAAGGTGTATAGACGTGTAACCTGCTTATATTCTGTTTCTAAGAAGTGGTAATAATGTTATGTCACTTTAAACTTAATTAAAAAACAACTATGTAATATCTTTTTCTTTGGAGTAGGAAGAGGATGGAGGGTGGGTGGGGGAGGGGGAGGGGTGTTGGTACAACACATGTTTAAAGTAAATATAATGTTACGAGGGTTTGACCACCGGTCGACGTATGAAGATAAATGCAAATCTTTCTCGCCATAATGCACAATTGTTACAAACTATAGTTTTTCAACAAGGAATTGCAATTTCACACCGACGATTAAAATATTGTTTGGCGTATTTTAAATGATTTTTTTCCCTATTTTATCACATATAATCTGTGTTCACGAATTTGTCATATCTAGTCAGTAGTTTTACTTAGCTATACGTTGGTATGTTCTCTTTAAATAATCCTGGAGATACGGGGTATAAACCTGAAAGGGTACATTAGGAGAGAGCAAGTAACTTTCATAAACCTAAAAGGATTTGTCAAAAAACCCAAATTTGTTCTTCACATGCCCTAAGGGGACATTTTTTCTTTAAGGTCAAGGATAAAGAATAAAAGAATACAAAAGTGAATAAAATGAAACCAATCATTGGTGGGTATATGATGTAATATCTTTATATATATATATATATATATATATATATATGACGTCATGATCGACGATTGACCGTTCATAAACAATTGTATGGATACGCCAGGTTGCGTCCTGTTAATTTATGTTATGACATTGTTTTCTATTGTTTGTTTTTTTCATTAATTAAATTTCGACGTTTTATATAAATTTATCATTACTCTCTGCTGCTACTTCGGTGGACTGAATTTTTAACCAATTATTGTACTTTTTTCCGGTGAATATTGTTGGATAAAGCATGATTTCTCTGTTATTTTACCACAGTTAAATATTCCATAAGAAATATATAAACGAAACATCCTGTTTGCTTCTTATTTATTCAATTCTCTAAAGAAAACAAACCGTCTGTTTTTACTTCAAAACTTAAGGAAGGCCCGTTATCTGTCATTTTAATTTTAGGAAGGCCTCATAATCTGTAACTTTAGAAGGCATCACCAATTGGAAAATGAAGGATACGTTTATCTTGATATATTATTATTTTATTTTATATAGGCTAGACACGTATAAAATATAATGCTCTTCAAAAATGTGCCAAATTCCGTGTATGTAGCTCCTTTGTTACACGGTGAACTTTTCATGCACAAGTATATCCATTTACAACAATGACGAATTGATACTTTCATCATACTTCTGTTTTAATTTAATTCGCGTTTATGAAGACAGTTTCTGTTCTTGCTTCCTTTTCTCTCTGTCTCTTTTCCCCTAAATGTTTTTGCTCCTTTCTTCGTCTTTTAACTGGAAGTAGGACTTTTCCAACAACCTTTCGTAGTCATGACCATGCATACTATTAAATAAAAGTTAGGTCTTCTTTTCTATATATTTAGATATATAATATCAATTTTGGGCTTTTTTTTTAGTTTCTCTGTACAAAAAAAAAATGAAGTTCAAATTTCAACATAACCCACTTGAAGAACAAAACCTTAGGGGTTTCATCTAAACATTCGAACAAAACTTGACATTTTCGACTGATTTTGGCTTCTTAGATTACAATCATAGCACCTTAAAGTTGTCGCTGTCTTTTTTATTTTTCGTAAATTCAAGATGTCAATCTTTGGTTTCTTAAATGACTCAAAAGGCGTTTTCAATACTGACATGTTTCCTTTCCTAAAAGAGGTTTCAGCTCTGAGCAAATCTCAGTTTTTGTCTCATGTGGAAAATGAAGAAGGTATTTACGGCCACAAAGGGGAACACTATGAATATACATCAAATGATTGTAGCCCGTCTTGTACAGTGATAAAGGGTTGCAAGGGGTATATCAATTCATATCATATTAACCTCTCTATCATCTATCTTATTTCTAAAACGTAACGGCAATGTATTCCTGAACAGTGGATAGAAACTTGGAGGGAACTCGAGTGATAGACAGGAACATACGATCTAGACATACTGAAAAGATAACTAATACATAAGGTATATTTATATATATATATATATATATATATATATATATATATATATATATATATATATACTCATTTGTTTTTGTCGTTTACTTCCATTACATTTAACAGACTGAGTCTGTTCAAAGTATGTCTTTCGAGATCCGGCTTTAGGAATCACAAATGATTTCGAGTTGGATAGTATCACGTTTGATCTCTAGAGTAAGGCAAAATATGTCACCAAAACAGAACTAGTATTGTTCAATACAGGTGACAAACGCCTACAGTGGAATTACGACCTTCCTTACCGGTTTCGAACCTCTGGAGATACAATCAGCGTCCATAGCCTAGTGGTTAGGGTGTCCGCACATAAAGCGGGAGGCACGGGTTCAAATCCCGGTGGAGGCTGGAAGTTTTTTCACTGTTCTTGATTTCTTGATTATATGTTTATATGTATATAAACTTTCTAGCAATTGTTTTTCTCGTTGTTAATTATAGCTTTACAAACAACTTCGTTGTCCATCACGTGTACTTACTTCTTTTTTGTTATTAAACACCTGATTGACTGATTGACTGATATTTCATTCATTTTGAATAATATTGCATCATTGATGGAGCTGCTTACATCATGCTGAAGCATTGAATATGATGTCATACTAAAGGTTTATTATGAAAAATAAATCACTTAATTAGGCATACTGTTTACCTTTTCAGGCCTAATATCCTTTTCCAAGTTTTCACAATAAATACATATTTATATGGTTGGAACTTCGTCAGTTACAGATCCTGCAGTCAATCGATTAACTAACACACAAATCCTAAAACCTGTGTACCACACATGCTACACTTAATTATTTCAATCAACTAAAAACGTCGTATAGTAGTGTTCGGTTTGTTTTGATTCCTCATATAGCTGACCGGTCCGTTCTCGTTTTGAAGAAATCTTGTTAGAATCGATAAGAATCGATGTTTCTCTGTAATTGTCGACCATTGGCGTCTGGTTGGTATAGTAAATGGAAGAGTTCGCCTTCATCCAGGAATGCAAGGACGGGAAAGCCTTGATACCGAAATCGAAAGTACTAAACGTAATATCTTAATGTATGTAAATACTTGTAAATGAGTGTACAAAGTATATACATCTAGTACGATCGATGTTGGTTAATTTCTATTTGGTTAATTTCTATTTGGTCTGCACGTGATGATGTATAGCGTGATACTTGTACGACACGAGTAGGAATCAAGGCCTAATCGAACTAGTTTGAGGCTGTTCAAATATAGTGTAAGTACATGACCTCTGTTGTGCGCATAACGCATCTACGCAAAACGCATAAATGATGTAATGTAATGTAATGTAAATAAAATCTTATATAGCGCACTACGCGCGATGCATCTGTGCGCTTTACAAACAAGCTAAATATACAATGACATAAAACAGTAAATACATAAAACAGTAAATACATATACCATATACAGATATATACAGGAATATGAGATCGAAAAACGATTAATAGCACTAGTGAAGAGTTAAGCGATGAAACAGATTGACCACAAAATCTACAATTTGAATTTTAAAGAGTGAAAATTCCAATTGAAGCTATAGAACCTAAAATCCAACACGACAGAACATCATAAAATCTATAAAAAAAAAAAAAACTATATTACATTAAAAATGTACTATATTACGTCTGTCATTTAAATTTTCACTGATCTGCAATGATATAGTTAACCATGCTATGACCATTGCCCTGAAATCCTGTATAACCCCACCCATCCAAACCCACCCCATCAACTTAAGTTTGGAAACGAGTACAGTACCTGTTTAGTGCGAAGGGTCGTGAGGGGTGTGGAGAGGAGGTGGCATCAAATGAATACTACACTCAACAAACTTCATCATTATCGAGTTCCCTTAATCTCCCTCTCGCGCATGAACTAGTAAACGTTTATAATCTCCTTTTCTGTCAGTACTTACTATAGCCGAGTTACATATATTGTCCTTGGATGGACATGTATATTCAGCCCTTTATACTGAACATGATTCAGACAACTCTTCATTTCGCGTTACTATTGGAACGTGCTCAACCATATAAGATCTAAGCTAATGGTTTAAGTTATGATGACTCATTCAACATGACAGAATTGTGGAACCGAGAAAATTCACGAGGAAACCTTCTTTCACGAATTCGAAAACAGCCCCTGCACTAAACTCGTCCGATATGCATAGCGAATCCTGACTCAGTTAAATGGTTAGCGATCCGAATTAATCTAATACGTCTTATACTGTTATATAAGACCATATATAGTTTGGGCTAACCTTGTATACTTGCATTAAATGCCGTTTTACATTAATATTTGTTATTTACATCAAAAAATTCTGGCCCGCAGGGTCTTTTCTTTTCTTTTCATTTTATTTTGCTCTTTGAGAACAAATGTATAATTCAGGTAAATCTATGTAAAATCCAATAAGTTCTTTCGTCACGGGAATGCAAGAGCACAAAAAAATATTCTAAATATGCTAGGGTAGTACCTCACCAATCTTTCAAAACCTCGAGAGAGTCTGTGATTGAGTTTTCTTCTTCCTTTTCTATTTTTGAAATTTATGAAGCATCATATGACTAGAGACTCCACAGAATGTTTTAAAACTATAGTTTTGGCAAATATAGTTAAGGGTGTTATGTGCTTATTATTATCGAGTAAATGCAATGTTGTGCACTGTTGTTGTATACTTATTTAACTACAGCAATACAAATCAGAAACTCTCAGTTATATAAGATCGTCGACTAATACGTTACATTTTGGCAAACTTTTAGTACGAGTAAACGGTATGAGTACAAGTTAGAATCTTCTTTGTTTGAGTTTCAGTCCAAGTACGAAAGGCTCTAAGGGTAAAAATGAGTACTTAATGTTGCACTAGAGGTTATACGAGTACTCGTATTCGAGTACTCGAGTACACGAGTACAACTCCACCAGGCCGATTATGAGTACAGTCTCACAGTTTACATTTTGGCAATACCACAAACAATAGTCGTGTTGATGTAAAAGAGACACACCCTACCACAATTATTGGTCATTGTGATAAAGCTTAATGTCATGAACAACTCCCTCAATCAGTTAGGACAAATCTTATTCCATTTGGGAGATATCACATATTTGATGTTCCTCCCTATAATCAAGGCTGAAGTCTTTTATCGAGTATAAAGGTGATATTCATCAAGCCACATGAGCTTTATTTATCTTATGTTTATCTTTAATTATTACAATGTTTATTTCTGTTCGTATAGATGGGTTGTGCAAGTGCTGAATCTAAACTATCGAAACTCTTCACATGACCAAGTGATCTAGGGGGGAAAAAACACAGCTTCCAATGCAGACACGACTCTTAAAGTACGATATTTCGCAAATGGAGCAAACTATTTCCAAGCTATTTGGGGCAGTTCTTCACAAAAATCTCGGTATTAGATTAATATGATGGTTGGAGTTGGTGTCCACTTTAACTGTCATGTGACATATTCAAGATTTGACATATCTATTGGAATCTACAATCGGCATCGGTTTTTATAGCTGATATAGGTTGCTTATAGACTATAGCTTCATTTGATTATAAAGTTGTAGCCAAAGCGTCAGTTATCAATATCTTGTAATTATGGTTTGGATTATAAATTATGATTTCAACCACTTGCGATAGAAATGCAATGTATTTTACAAATCATCATGTTTTATTTAACATTAAATTATTTAATCTGAAGACCGACTGTCCCGTTCCTTCACACCGACTAGTATATCATGTTCCGTATATGAGAACTGTATTAACACTTTTCAGCTTTATAAATCTCTAAGGACAAGAGATGAAATATGTTCGGCACTGATAGTATACAAGCGACAGGATTGCACTTTTATAATTACTTCACCATCTCAACTTGGGGGAGGGGGGGGGGGGCTCACTCCTGTTTACCGTAGAATGAACCAATCGGTATGATGAATTAAATTTGATGAAAGTCGCGCTCAGAAATATATGTTTTGGCATTTACTTCTGATTTCATGCTTTAAACAAATGTTGGTTTAGCCAACCTTTTTAAGATGACATAAAAAAAACAAACAATAAGGGGTGGTTTTTAAGAAGAGACTAGGGACCGGATGACGCAAATTTCTTCAAACAAATGTTTTTTTTTTGATGAGTCAATTGGGCCCTGCACGGGGTGAAGTGGTAGAGTGGTGGGCGGGGGTTAGAGATTGACAGAAACGAGAAGATATATAGGTAATTAAATAAAGACTCTAGGGAACATGATGTACTTTTAGTCATAATACTGCCATAGGTTATGGTTAATTAAAATCGTTCAGGAAGCTGAAAGTTTGTTTGAACATTCTCTCGTCGCTGATAAAAGTATATTGACTTCTGTTTGTACTGAAACTCAAGAGATAACGAGAGACTACAGACAGCTATAGGAGGCAATTTAGAAGTATACAGGAAGACAGAAGATGTTATATATATATATATATATATATATATATATATATATATATATATATATATATATATATATTTATCAACAACAAAAATTAACTTAATCTAAAGTTTTTCTGTATGAAGTCGTGTTTCTTGCTTAATTAAACTTATACTTGTAGCCCTTCTCTTAAAATTGCTAATTTTACATCTTTTGTGAATCTATACCTTACATGCTTCCCTTAGTTTTTATTCACCGTATTACTGCAACATTCTTGAATCATATTTCCTGAACAAATAAATATTGGCTCTGTTTTATAATTTGTCATTGGATATTTTCTTTTCTCTCAGTTTACAAGACATTTGATTTATGTCATTCCGACATGCTATCATGTCTGTAAAACAAACATAATTTCTTGTACATAATCAATGAAATTTAAACTTACTCCTTATTTCTTGGTCTTCCGATATTCATCTGAGCAAGTGTAAACTATACAATATGTATGAAGTATTTGGTTCGTGCTGTATATATATATATATATATATATATATATATATATATATGTATATATATACATACATATACACACATATACACACACACATATATATATGTATATATATATATATATATATAACCTTGCCATTTACAAATTAATTCTGACACCAGAAGTATGTCACTTTTGCAGCGTCCTTCCGAAAGTGTCTGTTTTCATTGATTTATCACTTTTTTTTCATTTCTCGCATCTGCACGGTAATGCAAGCCAGATTTTCCATATCTAAAATCTTGCAAGTATACATAGCATATGTACAGATTTCATTACATTTCAGGTTTTCAATTTAATTACGTTCAGTAGGAATAATTTAAAACACCCTTTTTTTTATCAACTCAGACGGTTTTCCCACCTCTCTATAGATGTTATATAGAAGAGGTATAAAAAAAAAGGGGGAGAAACGAGAAAAAGAGACTTTAAACTATTGACCTTAAAATGGATGATCCACTAATCACTGGATCTTCAAAATATGACAGCGATTATGTAAAAATATGGATTTTTCTTGGAGATACTTATTGTAGCGTTAAATTGCTTATTGCAAGCATGTGCCTCTACGGAGTAAGAGACAGAGTGTGGGGTTTTTAAATCATTATTCAGGAAGTTCACCAATGATTATACCCTTGAATACTCTAAACAACGAGACCAGTTTTTAACCATCGGCTGTAAAATATATTCTTCTCTCTTGTCCTTTCTCTTCGCCTAAGGCGTTAAGACGTATAGAATATTGTGTTGACTTGTTTTGGATGGTTTATATGCTCTCAGTATGAAAGTACCTTCACTTATTTTCAAAACTACTTGAGATTTACTGAGTTCTCAAATAAATCTCTAAAAACGGCTAAATTGTTGACGTACAACTACGGGTAAACCTGAAAATGAATTTTAGTTCAGTATATGCTTTTTTATCACGAGAAATTGTTGATACTATATTATGCGTTGACAAACCGTCAGGGACGGTGGATGGGCGGTGGGGGTGGGGTGAGGGTGGGTGTGGGGGTGTGGATGGTGGTGGGTTGGTGGCAACATGTCCTTCATTTTTCGTTTTTACAAAGACTCTTTTCTTAAGTTAGAAGTCTCTTGGTAACAAATAGTCAACCATTTTACACTTTTGTAATTAAAATATTCCTTTAGCGTTGTAAACTTTGCAAGAATGAACTAGTTGGAAATTGATCCATTTTTTGTCCTTTTATGCCGTTTCCTTAAAAATAGCTAACTAAATTTGAAATCACAGGAGTGTATTAAGTAGCTGTATACAACTCCCACACTAAGACTGTTATAAGGAGGAAATAGTGATAAATACATGGTGTGATTAACACTCTCTAGTAGCAAAAACACATTAGTTTCTGCTACAGTTGTGTACTTACAAATCGCAGACGTATTACCCACTCAATGGGTTATATTAGCTCTGAGTAGATTGAGCAATAACCCTAACCCTAACCTCTTCTCCCTGCATCCAGTGAAAAGGGAAACTTGAATAAACAACTTTATGTTAATCTATATTAAATATGTTTGTATTAATGAAACAATATCTTTTATATTCACACCACAGGCTTGCATATACCTGATTTGTCAATTGTATATAGTTCCCGCGGTACGTGTATACTCACATCCTAGCATAGTTGCTTGTTAACTCTGTACTCATTCTTATAGAGTTTGTAGTACTCGCACTCCTACTTGTGGAAATATAGTAAGACCTCGTCCGCGTCGCACTTAGAGCCTTGCACTTTACCCTCGTACCCATACCAAGGATAATTCGTGTTCTAGCATAGTTCGAAATACTAGTTCGTACACTTGCTCATTGACTTGTACTCGTCATATACTAGTATAGATATTATTGCAAGGTGTACGATTAAGTACTCGTCAGCGTCGCACTTCGAGCCTTGTATACTCTTATTCATGTCGAGGAGAACTCGCCTGCACTAGTTCTCACTCCCATGGATTTGTACTGGGGAAACTTTTAAAATCTATTATAAATACCACTACGTATACATTAAGTACCCACAGTTTAGGAACTCTGGTGGCTAGAGTCATAGCGAGTGAACCCCGTTAGCGGGGGACAGCACAGTCACCGGGATGGGCTCTATAGTTTTAGATGGTTCTTCCCTGAGCAGGGTGTTGCGTTCTGGAGTTTCTGACATCAAAGGAAGGGTTAATGAGGATGTAACGAAGGAATTTGCTGTTTTCCTGACATCATAATGACGTCATACCCATATCGTTTTTTTTTTGTACGGATTATCAGGGATTTTCATACATGCTATACTCACGTTTTTACATAACTTTGGAGCTTTTGTCAACCTCGAACCACCGACATGTCACGGACTGTTCCTTTACTTTGCGCCTGCGCAATCGCACTGGTCATGACGCCGATACGGAGTTAGTATTGTCACATCCAATATAAGCAACATGTTCCGTATACAAAGTTTAATATCTATAACACAATCGTACTTTAAATAAAACATGGATACTGTTTGAGTAATTTATGTACTCATGGTTGCTTTAATCAGTGCATGAACGTCATAATGACGTACTCCATGAATCATAAGTCTATAAATCACCTACATATTTCACAATTCTTTTTTATCTTTCCGAAAATACACGAACCAACAGATATACTATTAAACACTGACAGGAAATATCTTTATTACCTTATACCGTCACTGGTCGCACTCTACAATACATTTTCTTCTGTTGGAAAGTTCCGCCCCGAGGCTTCTATCATTTGATTTAATATACATTTAATAGGTATATGCTCGTGCGGTTTAACGTCCAATAGAAACTTATAACTCTCCATGAAAGATGATTATTTGCAGACTTGTGGCATTTGTATCTCAAGATAATGTCGGAATTGAATGTTAAAGAAAGAATAAAGACAAACAAACATATAGGCAATGTTATAATAATGTTCAGCCCAGCAGTGGTAAATCGGAAGTAAAATTTCGTGGTTCTGTACGTGCCTTATGCGCATTTAACATTACAGTTTGGGGCGCTTCCCTTCCATTTCGTTTCTCTGTACGTGTATGTTATGATCATTGAACATTACAGCTTGGGGCGTTTCTCTTCCGTTTGGATTCTCTGTACATGTATGTTATGTGCATTTAACATTACAGTTTTGGCGTTTCTCGTCTATTTGGATTCTCTGTATGTGTATGTTATACCCATTTAACATTACAGTTTTGGCGTTTTTCTTCCATTTGGATGCTATGTACGTGCATGTTATGCGCATTTAACATTACAGTCTGGGTGTTTATCTTACATATTTTCTGTTGTATGTAATGCGCATGCGTCTGCATATTTCTCTCGAATAACAAGTTTCTTACCTTAAAATGCACTGCTTCGCCGCTGATGCAACAAACTTTAACAATGTGCCGACTGGTGAACAATTACCGTATGCACTACATGTGTGTTGTGTAGTGCAGACGTTTTTAAAAAAATTAAATTTGTAATCTGGAGATCTCTTTCATGAATAGTTTACATAGTAATAGCAATATAAATCAGATACATGAGCCAATCATTAACACTGTTTAAATTATCGTAGTGTTTAAAAGTAAAGTTGAGCTCATGTTGAGTGTTTCATGACTAATCAATGTTGACAAGCATCGCGACATTTTTGTTAATAACTTTCAAGATGTTGACACAATGTACCGGATATCAACAACACCTCCTCCAGACTGTCGTTGTATAGATGAACTGATTTAACCAAAATTACTTTCACTCTCCACCTCTCTCTCTCTCTCACTCTTTCCACTGCGTTTCGGAAATTACATGGAAATTTCTTCACAACGAATTGAAATTTGAGAAATTCTGTCATATCACTGCCTAACAAGTTTCCTGTGGTTTTTCACATAAAGTGAGTGTCAAACTTCTTAAATCGATACAAACTGCAACTTTTGACAAAAGTCATGTGTCGTATGTTTTTTGTTTTCCTATTCGAAGGGACTTGATATACTACACGTGACAAAAGGAACCGTTCTGATTGTAATATCACGGTTACAGGCTCGACGATGTAAGTGGATCAGCTTATTTAGTTTTTGTTCCCATATTCTCTCCGACTTGATGAATTTTCTACAAAAAGCTGCACCTTGAAAATTTAATTTCACTGCTAAAGAATTTTTCTAATTCATTTTTTTCCTTCATTTTTCAATATTCTTGCCATAACCTGAACTCGTAGTAACATGTACTTGTTCAATGAATATAATGATACAGTGTCTTGCACTTATTTCTGGATGTCGTATAACAACCCAATGACGTCTCTGTTTTCTTGAATTTCAAACCGTCTTTTTTAATTTATCAAGTAACAATTATATTTTATTGACTATGACATTCGCGTAGTCTTGAATAAAAGGAGATCATAATAAAAATGAAAACAAGTGAGGACAGACGGTTCGTACTTATTTTTATTTATATTCTTTTGCTTGGAGCCATTTCTTGTGATTTAAATTTTTCTTTCACTCGTGAGAAACTAAGAAGAAGAAGAAAAAAAACAATTTTTTGGTTGTTGAAATTTCAAGATTATGAATATGATAAAAGAAATATACAAAAAAAATTCGCGAGATCTTCCATAATCAATTGCATATCATATATCTGTATTTTCGACTTGTAGCGTCTGTTTGTCCTTTATCAAGATTATAACTTGTGTCTGTTTTATCCCGAGGTGACAATTTTTATTTTATTCCTATACATGTATATATCGTCAGCTATCTGTTTTTGAAATGATAAGGTTTTGAAGTTGAAATTTTTCAACCTACATCATCTCCGCAGGATATAGACTTGGCACGATGGCGGAAACATTAAATAAACAATAAATCAATTAATAAAATATATTAAATTGATCTCTGGGTAATGATACGAAGATAACCATATTTATTAAATCTAACTATTCGTTACAGAGATTAGCCATTCAGGCTGATCGGGCTGAGTTCAAACGTAGGCTTGTAGATTTTGGTTTTATACTGTACAAGCCAAGTACGATAGGATATCAAACAAACATAATGAGCACGGCAGTATGAATGCTGCTATATAACTGGAAGGTCCCTTCCTTTGCGATTTTCTGTGGCTGCAATCAACGATCTGTACTTTCAGGTACCTTTCTCCCCCCTCCCCCCCCCACCCTCAATCTTTAACGAAACACAGCCCGGACCGTACTGTAGTACTCACTATGGTGTTGTGTTCTCAACGTATTCAATGCTCTTCCAGTTAGTTATTTTCTTTCTTTATGAGATGACGAAGAGAACTACATGAATTATGGATTATTTTTCCTCAAAAAAATGATAACCCATTAAAGTATAATGATGCGATACGTTTCATATTACTCATTCTTCACTAACCCCTATATCATTATATGCAAATGAATTCGGACTGTGTTATAAGAGTGTTAAAAAAAAGATTGCATATAGTTCAACTATACGTGTGTAAGTTGAACTTGAACAACCTAGTTTTTACATATATCGTATCCTTTCGCATTGGGGCGGCAACGGTGAGTATTGGTCTGATCACACACCGGATACTCATAGCTGGTACAGTAACTAATGCTCATGTCCTGTAACACATGTTACCGTGTTACGAACACAAAGTAGTAATTACTGATGCACGGTTGTGGGACATGAACAACATCTCCAAAACAGCTGAGAAAAATCTTATAACATTCGGGAGATATCAAACATTATTTGGATTTACCTTCACATGCAAGGCTGGAGACTTGATCAAGTCCAAAAATATGAAATCACAGAAGAAGCAGCGTTTGGTATAGTAGTTCTTCGCAATTTGAGATTCTATGATAGAAGATAAAGATAATGCTTGCAGGGTATATTATGACCCCTTTAATAACGCCTTAACAGCTTTAGAAAGAGTAAAGAGAAGTAACTTCTTTTAATATTTGCTCTCTGTGATGCCACTGAAACCAGACATAGAAGTCCGGGGCACATTTCCTCTCCTAACCTTGTTTATCTTCTTTCAGTAATGGTTAGGATCCGCCAATTTTCATATTTATATCATTTATATCAATGTGCTTAAATAAAAATCAATATCTCTTTTCACGTCTATTACCCAAAGTTAGTATTAGAGCAAAAGGCCGCCGTGACCTGCAGATCTAATATAGAACTGGACGATTCGTTATTGAAGTGGCCGAGTTTTTTGGGGGGTTGGGGGGGGGGATTAACAAGCCACAGAGTTCGTCCTGGGCTAATTGACCTTGCTTTATGTAATTTGAGGATATTGTAAGATCAATTGATGGAGTGGTGGCTCTTCCTCAAATCTTCAAATAGAATTAGATCTGTTTTGATCTATCCTCACGATATGTGACTTTTAAATAGCGTATGGTACTGAATTGCTGTTGTTATTTTGTGTGTTTTTTCTCGTTCTTTTTGAGAAAGTTTTTAAGTTAATTGAACACAAAACGGGAAAGTCTCACGAAATAATAAAGAGTTTACTTCCTCCCTATCTATTTTGAATTTAACATTAGAAATGCTTAAGTCTTAATCTATAGACTGGATGTTTCGTTTGAAAACTGCAGTTTGTGACTGCATGCATTATAATCTAAAGAATTTAATGTCTCTGATAAAAAGGAAAACAAAAAACGTGACAGAAACACATTTCTAAATAATTCCATGATTTCAATTCATAACCACTATACACTCGTATTAACCGCAAGAACGCATTCCATGGTAAAAAAAAAACATACATATACTTTCTACAGTGACAAGTTACAGTTTATATATATACATTTTTGTTTGGTCGCGGGAGTGATTTTTTTTCTCATGATTTTGACACATATGGATTTTTTTTTTCATTTTCAGTGCTTATCCTTGTCATGTCCCCTAATACTACATTATTCTAAAACAAAGCAACACTAAAACAAAGATAAATATAATTATCCTTGATATCATTAACTGGAGCTAAATATGCAGCTTTAACGCACTCTCATGTTCTGTATATTCTTTAACATCTTTTTTTTTCCTTTTTTTTTCTTGTTGCATATCTTATCATTCTTTTGAGATATTCCTAGCATTGAAGGTTCTGGTTCCAACATTTTATTTTCTGGTTTAATATTTTCTTCAGTTCCCCCCTCAAGGTAACTGCCAGATATGCCCGGGGATGGCAGCTGCGAACTCATGTAAGGTGTTGGTTGATTGCTATGCGATACCATGTTTTGACTTTTCCGTAATCCGACATGTTTGACAAGAGGAAAACCATAAAGCTGCGGCGTTCAGTGAACCTGTGTTTTGAGGTAAAATGGTCAATTATACCAAGACAGTGACATCAAATTGGTAGGAAACAAGAATATAAATTAAATTTCAATCTCAAAACTAAAGTTAGTTTCATATGAAATTTGAATTCACTCTTCGCGGATGGTGCGTGTGTAACGCTTAGATATACGATTTCTTATATAGTATATTGATGTGTAACTACTATACCAGGAGAGGAGAGGAGATTTGATTTATAAAAGACATCAGACTAACGCGTGGAAACGTTGAGACGAGACATACCTCCAAGCTTGACCATGGTATTTTGATGCAGTCTTATATACATGTGTCTGTCTAATTAGCATATTGATTAACAGTATATCGTCGGCGTGTATAGTTGTCCTATGCACCCCTGAATAAAAGAAGGCCTGGTTCTACGTGTTGTCTGGTTAGGCTCCATAGATAGTGTAGGTTGTATTGTATAGCCTAAACGAGATTTGCATATCATAATAGTAAGATCTATCAAATTATAAACTTTTCTCATCCCCACGCGTTCGCTTTTAGTTTAGCTGAAAGCTTTCAGTTGAGATATAGCGATTCTGCCGAAATCCTGTCACTTTTAGTCACCGTGTTTGATTGACTGCCAATTCGTCATTATTCACTTGATTTGACTGAACTTTCGCAGTTTCGTGAGTGGTTTGTGTGTGTTAAGTTTTCATACATACTATCATATTTGTAAATATAAAGGTCATGGGAGGTAATTTTCTGAAAAATTAAATCTGGTACTCCTCCTAAAGCGTTTGTCCAAATTTGCTTAAATGTTGTGGATTAACGTTTGAATGGTGGTGAACCAAAGTTATTCAGGAAAAATATTTTTGTCGTCATGTGAGGGGTCCAGAACAGGGCCTCTTGTAAAGTATTCAGTTATGATGAAATGTAGTCCACAGATCATATGCAATGATTATCAGCTTGTTTTTTCAACTTTTTAGTATTCATGACCATGCAGTATGCGTTGTTGTGTGAGTAGCAAAATGTCTTGGCAGATTTGCAATTTGAGCTTTACAACAGTTTATGTGGAATACGACATGTGAGCGGAATGAGCCGATTCCAGCGGTTTCTGCTCTTTAACGTTTCTTTGTGGTACGTCGATTTTAAACAGGTCGTTCTATTATTGTATGGGTGCAACCTTCGTGAGCTATTTTGGGTTAACACAATTCAAACGTGATATTCACAACACTTCGCACAACAGATTTAGCAGAGGAATACTTATTTTTACGTTTTCGTTCTATTATTGCATGAATGAAAACTACGAAGTGCATTTACTGTTGGTTCTTTGTTTCTGCAATGGGGCATAGTTTATACCTAGTAATAATTACAACGATCTATTGCATAAAATAAAGTTCGTACAAGTGTTTCCACTTTGAAGGAAACTTCACGGAATAAGACAATATCGGGAAAGTTTTCGGGGACTAACAAGGGGCGATTACTATGAACCCTATACAGTAATAAGGACTAACAACCGTTGAAATGAGTCCATTTCGGGAATTAGTCACCGGATTTCAGAATATGCAGTCGCGCAATTCGGGACTAAATTCATTTCTGGAATGTGGAAACACTGGTTATTGTTCGCACCCTGCCATGTCATGATCATATGTCGCACATGCGTTACTCCCGTGTAAAACAATGGCTGGTCATTGATCAAATCCGACGGTTACGTAACATATTACCTAAACAATATATGGCATCAGGGTGGTGACGTCATGATCAAGTATGAGTGCAGTGCGATATTGCATCATAACCACGTTTCTACGGCACTTGCTAATAAAGTACTGTTTTTTTACTGTAAAACCCTACCGAAATCCTAATGACCTTTTTGATTTTATTGGAGCTCAAGAGTTATCTGAAGTCAACACAATAAAACAGTGGAAACCTTCTACCAGTACCTTATCTCAAGAATGGAGATAGGTAGGTTACCCAAGCTGAGTTGGACAAACCCCTTGATATTAGTTAAGGCCAAAGTCATTTGACGTCAACTGGCTGGCTCAAATTTGAAGAAAAAAAACGTTGTGATCACCATAGCTAAGGAAATACAATACACTGAAAACTTAAATTGGTTCACCGACTAACAAAACGTTAGTCCATCTGGTGCCTCTCCCGACTAACATAGCCTTAGTCAGTTGCTATACCGACTAATTTATTCCTTAGTCAGTTGGATTTCTTAGTCGGTCATCCATGTGAGAATCCGCCCTTTAGTAGCACGGACGTTCACTTTTGGACACTGGCAGATTCTGTACCATTCAAGGTTATTAGTTTGGAATATAAGCTTGTATATTACGTAACTATTTTCCTTTCAAGTAGCCTGATTTCCCTTAGCCATGCAGCCAAATAAGATGTAATTTTTACGTTTGATGATTGTTTTACTGTAATAAAAGTCTTAGCTGGATTATTTATACCCAATTTAGTGGTTGAATTTTCCAATTTGTTGCAATATTCATCGAAATAGACAAGTTTGAGAAGTTTAATTCCGATCTGAACTTTCAAATCGTGCCGATCCCTGAGCGTACATCCTCCCCAGGAGAAAAGCCCGCGCATTTCAGTTCAGGCGCTACTTGCGAAAACCCGGTGAAAGTGATCGTGAATCTACACACTACAGCGCTGTAAAAAAAATGTACAGGTCTGAAGACTTCGTTCTGTAGCGAGTTCAAATTGGCCATAAATTCCCTTATTTTTTTGTCTCGGCTTATTGTTCAAGTAGAATAAGGCTACAGAAGAGACTGATTTGGTTGAAGAGGTGAGTACTAGGCTATGAAACATAGGCCTGTTTCACATCCCTCCAATGTTTATTTCGTTTCAGGTTTGCCGAACTTAGGCTAAGCATAGCCGTAATATAACTAGTGTTAGGCCTAAGCTAGTACAATGCTAGGTAATCTTAGCCTCACGCTAGACTAGTTTGAGAGTTTCTATAGTATAAAGGTGGGCCTATTACATGTACGTTGTCGGTTATGTAAGGGTTTTGACAATACGTACGAGTCTAAGATGATAACCTACACATCTAAGTTATCCTCTGGAAGCCTTTGATGTACTTTCGATGAACCTTTTGAAGTAAGTACTAAAGTATATGCTTAACTTGTTCTTTAATTTAAATGTATAGTTGGCTTAGAAATAGTAGTACTAGGCTACTTACTAATACTACTACTAGTACTTAGTGTACTTAAGTCTAACTAGTGTACTTAAGTCTAACTAGTATTAGGCCTAGTAATAGTAGTAGTACTAGTACTACTTACTAATTACTGCTATACTACTAGTACCAGGCCTAGCCTAGTGTACTTAAGTCTAACTAGCCTAGTAATAGTAGTACTAGGCTAGAACAAGACCTAGTCTACCTAGGCTATAAACAAGACAGAGCCTAAGCAAAGCCGCTATTACTTGAAATTGGGTGCCTTTGCAGTGGTGTTTGAAACAAGAAAATCAAAACACCATCCTTGTACCAAATTGTGGCATGTAATCAGCCAAGGCTAGGCATAGGAGATAAATTGACTTCGTTCACAAGAATATAGAAATTGTCCACCTGCAACAAAGACAATATATCATGATTCTTAAGTAAATTACACAGGGCAGTTACAAATAAGTAGGCCTACACAAACAACAAAAAATTAGTAGAATTTTTCAAACACTACTTTAAAAAGAACTTGATAAAACATAACATGGAAGAAAACACAACACCACAATTGCAGCAGGCTGTACAGAAAAAGCAATTTAATATTATGAGTTTTAATAGCCAGAGAATGAAAGATAAAATGATAGCAGGTTTAGGTCATAGAAGGCTGACTGGGCCTACTACTGCATTGAATTACTTGCCACATAATCTGGACATGGATGGGGACTACTGTCAGTCCAAAGGGAAGCAGCTCGTTACGTACACACAAGGTACACACAGTCCCTCCTGTACCTCACTAATCACTCGCCCTGCACATACATTTATAAATACACTTATTTCCATTAATTGTAGCATTGTCTCCCAAGCACATTGGGTAGTAATAACCCCACAAAAAAGGAATAACAAATAAATTACAGTGATTTTTTTCTATAACTCAATAAATTGCTGTATCAGTCACTTAAACTTATCTTGAGGTCTTTACAATACTTAACAAATTCTTCTCAGACATTCTCAATGAACACTCATGGTGACTAAATGCCTCAGTGAGGTAAATTGGCCAAAGTTGACCATATTTGAATATGTGGCATGTTTGGGGCCAATACAGTTTTGATGCATGCACATGGCCCAGGTGACCACAATAGGAAAATCATTTACCCCCCCCCCCCACCTCTACCGACCAAAATGAATTGGCTCATATAATAACAGACAACTTTGAATGCAAATGTTAAGTCACAAACTATTATCTAAGCCCTCTGTTCATTTATTGCTTGTTTTTCTTGTAGAACTGCAATGGCCCGAAAAAGAGGGAAGGAGAAAGTGAAAAGAAGGAGCAAAACAAGGCGATTGAAGAAAATTAAAAGTAGACCCTTTGCTTCTGAAGAAGTAGGCTGCGACAGAAAGGTTCTGTCATGGATGGCAAAGACCAACTTGGATGATCAATGTCCTTCTTCTCCATTTCCTTCATTTCCCAGTAGTAGCCAGTGCTCGGAAAGCCAACAAAGTGATGGGCAGGATACAACTGCCAGCACAGAAACAGTGCCTAGTGAAAGTACAGGTGATGACACATCTTCCAACACAAAGTGTATTTGTAATATTAAAAAACAAAATATTAAGGAGGATAAACTTATGGATGGGTTTATGAAGTGGAGGAAAGCTCACCAATTGGTGGCATTTTATGAAAACCACTAATTTTAAATTCTTGATTCCTTATGATTATGTTCATTTGCATATGACCCATTTTATTAAGACAGCACATACCATCTTGTGTGGTGTCAGGATAATTGGCTTTCATTTCATTTGGTCACATATATGTCAGCAGTCCACCACCAAAATCCCCCTTCCCTCTTAAGTTATAACCCTAAGAATAGGTTAATGTAGGGTCATTGGATAATGCAAGTGTCAGCAGGCCTATCCCAAAAAAGTATCTTTTAAAAACCTAACATGGTTTGCCTAAGGTGACTGGAATAAGTGAAGGTTTGAAGACAGCACACACCATATGGTGTGGTGTGAAGCTTTGCCACATTCTGTTTAATATTGCTGTTAGTGGCTGAATCTTATTTTATAATACTTACTTAAGACTTCACTAGTGGCCTATAGCCAATTGATCAGTAGACTATATGAGGAACACATTCATTACTCAATATTGATATATAAATGTACTTTATAGGTTTCACTTAGTAGTAAGAGTGTTACAATATTTCCAGAAATATCCCTAATATGTACAGTTAAGTAATCAACCACCCATCACTACCTCCCACCCCCCTCCCCCCCCCGCCCTTAACCTAGTTCAGTTATAGGACATTGTTCAGTATGTTCATTGAATGGTACAAATATCAGTAGGTTTATCCAATGAAAGGCCTATGTACAGTAGTTCATATAGTGTAGTTGGCCTAAGGAAATGTCATTTAACTGGTAATAGTGAGGGTGTGAAGGCAGCACACACCATATTGTGTGGTGTGAAGCTTTGCCACATACTCTTTACTAATGCTGTTAGTGGCTGAATCTTATTTTATAATACTTACTTAAGACTTCACTAGTGGCCTATAGCCAATTGATCAGAAGACTTAGAGGAACACATTCATTACTCAATATTGATATATAAATGTACTTTATAGGTTTCACTTAGTAGTAAGAGTGTTACAATATTTCCAGAAATAACTAATATGTACAGTTAAGCAATCAACCACCCATCACAACCTCCCACCCCCCCCCCCCACCCTTAACCTAGTTCAGTTATAGGACATTGTTCAGTATGTTCATTGAATGGTACAAATATCAGTAGGTTTATCCAAAGAAAGGCCTATGTACAGTAGTTCATATAATGTAGTTGGCCTAAGGAAATGTCATTTAACTGGTAATAGTGAGGGTGTGAAGGCAGCACACACCATATTGTGTGGTGTGAAGCTTTGCCACATACTCTTTACTAATGCTGTTAGTGGCTTAATAATACTTCATAATACCTAAGGTCTACACTGGGGGCATATATCTAATAGATCATTAGACTATACTGTATATGATAGGCAATTGGCCTAAGGTATTGTCATGCAACTGGAATAAGTGAGAGTGTGAAGGCAGCACACACCATATTGCTTGGTGTGAAGCTTTGCCACATACTCTTTACTGTTTCTGTTAGTGGCTTAATAATACTTCATAATACCTAAGGTCTACACTGGGGGCATATATATAATAGATCAGTAGACTATACTGTATATGATAGGCAATTGGCCTAAGGTATTGTCATGCAACTGGAATAAGTGAGAGTGTGAAGGCAGCACACACCATATTGCTTGGTGTGAAGCTTTGCCACATACTCTTTACTGTTTCTGTTAGTGGCTTAATAATACTTCATAATACCTAAGGTCTACACTGGGGGCATATATCTAATAGATCAGTAGACTATACTGTATATGATAGGCAATTGGCCTAAGGTATTGTCATGCAACTGGAATAAGTGAGAGTGTGAAGGCAGCACACACCATATTGCTTGGTGTGAAGCTTTGCCACATACTCTTTACTGTTTCTGTTAGTGGCTTAATAATACTTCATAATACCTAAGGTCTACACTGGGGGCATATATATAATAGATCAGTAGACTATACTGTATATGATAGGCAATTGGCCTAAGGTATTGTCATGCAACTGGAATAAGTGAGAGTGTGAAGGCAGCACACACCATATTGCTTGGTGTGAAGCTTTGCCACATACTCTTTACTGTTTCTGTTAGTGGCTTAATAATACTTTGTAATACCTAAGGTCTACACTGGGGGCATATATCTAATAGATCAGTAGACTATACTGTATATGATAGGCAATTGGCCTAAGGTATTGTCATGCAACTGGAATAAGTGAGAGTGTGAAGGCAGCACACACCATATTGCTTGGTGTGAAGCTTTGCCACATACTCTTTACTGTTTCTGTTAGTGGCTTAATAATACTCCATAATACCTAAGGTCTACACTGGGGGCATATATATAATAGATCAGTAGACTATACTGTATATGATAGGCAATTGGCTTAAGGTATTGTCATACAACTAGAATAAGTGAGAGTGTGAAGGCAGCACACACCATACTGCGTGGTGTGAAGCTTTGCCACATACTGTTTCTGTTAGTGGCTTAATAATACTTCATAATACCTAAGGTCTACACTGGGGGCATATATATAATAGATCAGTAGACTATACTGTATATGATAGGCAATTGGCTTAAGGTAGTGTCATGCAACTGGAATAAGTGAGAGTGTGAAGGCAGCACACACCATATTGCGTGGTGTGAAGCTTTGCCACATACTCTTTACTGTTTCTGTTAGTGGCTTAATAATACTTTGTAATACCTAAGGTCTACACTGGGGGCATATATCTAATAGATCAGTAGACTATACTGTATATGATAGGCAATTGGCCTAAGGTATTGTCATGCAACTGGAATAAGTGAGAGTGTGAAGGCAGCACACACCATATTGCTTGGTGTGAAGCTTTGCCACATACTCTTTACTGTTTCTGTTAGTGGCTTAATAATACTTTGTAATACTTGAGGTCTACACTGGGGGCATATATCTAATAGATCAGTAGACTATACTGTATATGATATGTATATGATACAATATAGGTTTCTCTTAGTTATGCGAGTGTTAGTATATTTCAAGATATTACTAGTGTGTAGAGTAAGCAATAAACCACCCATTTCCCCCCCCCCCCCAACCCAGAACTGGCTATTGTACAGTAGGTTCATCAAATGGTACAAATGTCAGCAGGCCTACACAAAGAATAGCATAGGACATTTTAATGTGGTGTGCAATATCAGATGACTTATTCGTGAGAGTGTGAAGGTAGCACATGCGGTCTAGTTAGGCTTCAAGCTTAGCCACATGCTTTTCATTTTGCAGTCAATGGCTGAAATATTGTATCATTGTGTAGATTTTGCACAGTATGTTGCCCTTTTTTCACATTGAAGGTATACATGTCAATATATTACATTTTCTTGTTGTGCAGTTTCCTTTCAAATGATCTATCCGTTTCTCCCCCTAAAAATTAAATTAAAAGCTGCCTCAGTTGTTGAAATGTTCTCCAGATATTTTCTGTATTGATAGAAATATCAGTTTTTGGTTCCAATGATAATTTGTAGTCATGCAGGTGGAGGAGTGATGTGTTTGTGATGCCTTGCTTTTAAACTTGATATCTCAAGAAAGGAAGCTTGGACCAATTTCATATTAAAAACGTTGTTGTGACACGTTGAGTTCAAGAATCAAGAGACTTATTGTTTTTGGTGGTCAAAGGTCATGTGTAGTCAGAATGTGAGAACCTTGCAAACCATATCTATATGCTGAGCACAAGAAGACAATAATTTTGGTCATCAGCTGCCGATGTGAGTATTAATTGTCATCTCTCAATACTCTTTGCTAATTGGTCTATTGCAAGCGGTGGCAACATTTGGGATCGATTAAAGCAGAAGAAGGTACACATTTCATGCACTTAATCAACAGTCTTTCTCCAACATGGAGAAGATTGTAATGAACTTGGTTCCTTGCTGTGGAAATTTTCTCTTCAGGTAAGTGTGTGACTTGTCTTTCTCTTTTTTTTTAATAAGCTGTACAGGTTTTTCCTCACAGAAATTACTCATTCTCTGCAGTTGTGTTAACAAGGCAATGGTCATCTGATGTCAGTAGAATGTGATTTCAAATCCATGTGAACAACATGATATTATTAAATGGACTGGATTTTTTTTTTTTTTTTCATTTGAATATTCTTGTCAGAATCAATACATGAAATCATAACAAAAGGTGAAAGTATATTTCTGAACAATGCTGCTAGTGAATATTGTTTACTCTGTGAGCCTATAATATGCAGTTTTTAGTAGTTGTCATTGTTAAACATAGATTTCCCAAATCGTGTAAAATCCATTTCAGAACAATTCAGAAAGTTTGGTATTTACTGTACATAAGTGCAGTGAATGTGTTTACATCTAGAGGCTCTCACACAGAGCAACAACTTAAGTTCCAGTGACCTATCAAATGGAAAGTTTAAAAAGCGCTACAAAAGATGTCAATGATGCCATCTGTGATCTTTCAAAGCAACGCTAGAGACAATCAGACCCCCCCCCCCATAATAAAAGTTGTGCCCCTCCCATGAACAAATCCTACCCAAAGGAAGCTTGATGTTTATGCTGAAAACCTTTATACCTTGCCTTCTTCTGCTGTTCACTGTGACAGGACACAATAAAAAGAACATAACAATGGTAAAATCTTGTTTGTTATCCTTTTCTTTGTGCTTTTCATTATTTTGCCTGCACCAAACAGCGTCCCTCTCCACCCCACCCTGACTGCATGTAAGAGGGAAATAATGACACTGTTAAGGTTCATCACTTACTGCTAGTCAGAGCCTGACATTGTTCTGCCCCCCCCCCCCAACCCCCATGTTTTCATGTGGGACTTATTAATTGTGTATATAAATAATTTTTGACCTTTCACATGACATTTCCAGTCACAGGCCCTTTGAATTTTTTCCATTGTCTCCCTTCTCCTACTCAAACAAAGACCAGATGTGCTTTTGTAATCGACTTCTACAAGCTTCCTAGGAGACAATAGTAAATAATTTGAAGAAAAAAAAACACTCCTTCTAGAAGCAACAATACCCCTCCTCAAGCTGATATTTAAAAATCCAGTGTAAACCCACTTACTAACAAAGAATAATTGTTTGGTAAAATCAATTGCTGATTTCTACATATTTATTTGACATTATTACAGTACAGTCATGGTGAGATTGAATATCTGGGATGATGGCCTAAAGAAAAAAAGCATGATGGGCGATGTATGGATAAAATGATTGTTGCTGTATATAATAATAGGATCATTTAAGCAAGCAAATCTTATTGTAGCATGAAATAGATCATTTTATTAAATCTATGGCTGATGCTATAATATTACTAGTGACTTAGTTCAAGCAAAGTTTCTGTACAACTAGCCTATTATGATAATTTAGGAAAAAATGCAACATCAAGCATCAACTTATGCTATATATTAAATGATAGAAGTTTTCGCCTTTGAGCCACACTTCGCAAATCACGATAGGGGTATATCGTTGCACAGTATGGTTCATGGATAGGTATGGGTTCCACTATTTCTGCTAACGCAAGTTAGCTCTATAGATTTTCCCAGCTGACGTACGATAGTTCTGTACAATATGATGTAACATTTACCTTTGGCATGTTCGATGTTGATAAACGATGGGGGAGAGTGGTTTTTAGATAATCCTTTTATTAACTGTAATGCGTTTAAATCATTACATAAATTAATGTAAATCACTTATAAATCATTATTAATAATTAAAAAAGGGGAGCTTAGAATCATATCAATCTCTTCAATGGCTTTGTCACATTTCAATTAATAACAATGTATATTCTCAACACCAAAAGATAATGGTACAGTCCAAGTTGAAACGGACGAGATTCAAGCCAAAATAAAGATGGGGAGGAAGTTTGCCGTGAAGAATATCTGTTTAGAATTGTAAACCGGATTACAAGTTTTCGTGAAAAATGCTTTATAGACGACTATTTTTTAGTTTTAAGGGTGCAATTTCGTACTAAATCGTTCGAGCATTTCAAATTTTGGCATCCTAAATACCAAAATCGAGTTTCGTCTGTCGGATAGAAAAGGAATGAAGCATAGGCAATAGCTACGGAAGATCAAATTTCCCGCGAATACCGCAAGAATGCCCGAGGCAGCAAAAATCCTTATGTCCGTACCACTAAAGGGCGGATTTTCAAATGTCTTAGTCCGTCAGCTTAGTCGATCAACCATTTTTTAGTCGGTAAATGTTTATTAGTCAGTTACATTAGTTGGTGACATTAGTCGGTCTTTACCGACTAATTTATATGAGCCACCGACTAGTTTATAGCAGGTTTTACATTAGTCAGGATGGTGCCTCTCCCGACTAACCTTTCTTAGTCGGTATCGAATGACTAGTTGCACTGACTAGATTCACTGAAAGAATTAAACCCGACTAGTTTCACTGACTAGTATCACTGAAAGAAAAGAGAGCAGAAGAAACACAAATAATGTGTACGTTGGCAGTATTTATATCTGATAAAACTTCTGATGTCTACAAAAGGCTGACTTTCGACAGATAGAGAAGAAATCACTGTAAATAAAATCTGAAAATCTGATTTTTTTTCCAACAAAGTTAAGACAAGTTAATGGATCAAACATGAATCGCAAAAGTATAGCACTGCACAATAATGCAAAGTTGAGTCTTGGGCAAGGGTTCCTCATGACTTTCGTTTTAAAGTGGTACCCCAAATCGACACCAGTTAAGTCTTCACGAACAAAGAGTGTTTCTCTTAACTACAAATGGCCTCCCACTTGTCTTCAGTAAGCCAAAATCTGCACCATTATTGACCTGTGAACAGAAAATATGATATACGTGTAAGCACAGATACAGATATAGCACATGATAACTCACATTATCATAAACATACATTTACATTAAAATTTTATAACATATTGGGAGGTATACATTTAAATCTAGGTCCCTCAAATTATAAGCCAGGAATAGCAGCTTTACCAAATTATTATTAGCTTTGCACAGCATAACACCAAGTTATTTCTCAAAGCTTAATAATTATGTTAATCATGTTAATAATGATCCCAATAGACCGGGATCCCAGAGGGTTTGGTTAGCTGGGAAGGTAACCAATCGCCTTGCACATCACAATGTTCACAGTGCATTCCTGTATATGAAACCAGACGACTGGCAAACCGACTGTGGTGGGTGTGGCTGGGAGAGCAATTTTAAAGTCACCTGATAGCTAACCTAGATCAGTTTTCATGGTAACACATCAAAGTAAGTACAATATGTCAGGTATGGCCCCAAGAGCAACAAATGGCCATTGCCAGTAATTATTGGTGGTGGGGTACCCCTGCCAGTGATCTATAATTGACCCCTCAAGGCTGACCTAGGTCAGCTCATGAGGTAACCACTTGAAACCTACTGGAAAATGTCGGTTAGGGCTTCAGATACAACTGATGGGCATTGCCAGTAATTTTTATTGGTGGGGTACCCCTGCCAGTAGACCCCCAAAATGCCCATCCCCCATTGACCTAGATGAGCTCATGATGTAACCAGTTGAAAACTACTGGAAAATGGTATCACTTCATATGTAAGGGATGGGAATTTCCAGTAATTTATATTGGGGGGGGGGTACCCCTGCCAGTAGACCCCCAACATGCCCATTCCGTCATTGACTTAGGTCAGCTCATGAGATAACCAGTTGAAAAATTACTGGAAAATGATAGGTATCACTTCATATGTAAGGGATGGGCATTTCCAGTCATTTACATTGGTGGGGTAACCCTGTCAGTAGACCCCCAAAATGCCCATCCCCCATTGACCTAGATTAGCTCATGAGGTAACCAGTTGAAAACTACTGTAAAATGATTGGCAGGACTCTATATATATGTAAGGGATGGGCATTTCCAGTAATTTATATTAGTGGGGTACCCCTGCCAGTAGACCCCCAAAAAGCCCCCCCCCCCTCATTGATCTAGGTCAGCTCATGATTTAACCAGTTGAAAACTACTGGAAAATTATTGACAGGATTCTATATGTAAGGGATGGGCGGACTCTGGCAGTGGTGGCCCACCAATATAAAATACTGGAAATGCCCATCCTTACATATGAAGTGATACCTATCATTTTCCTGTAGGTTTCAACTGGTCAAATCATGAGCTCACCTAGGTCAATGAGGGGATGGGCATATTGGGGGTCTACTAGCAGGGGTACCCCACCAATAAAAATTACTGGCAATGCCCATCCCTTGTATCTGAAGTCCTAACCAACATTTTCCAGTAGGTTTCAAGTGGTTAACTCATGAGCTGACCTAGGTCAGCCGTGAGGGGTCAATTATAGATCACTGGCAGGGGTACCCCACCACCAATAATTACTGGCAATGGCCATTTGTTGCTCTTGGGGCCATACCTGACACATTGTTCTTACTTTGATGTGGTTACCATGAAAGCTGCTCTAGGTTAGCTATTAGGTGACTTTAAAATTGCTCTCCCAGCCACATCCACCACAGTCGGTTTGCCAGTCATCAGGTTTCATATACAGGAATGCATTGTGAACATTGTGATGTACCAGGCAATTGGTTACCTTCCCAGCTAACCAAACCCTCTGGACTCCCGCTCTACAGATCAGTGAAAATTTGACCAAACCTATGAAGCTTGCACGTAAATGATATACTAGACTGGTTTTTTTTTTAAAACAGGTTATGAAAAGTATCTTAAATATCATTAAACAGTTGGGTACAATAGTTAAACTCACTCTTCCATTTTTTTTCTCTATGGTACTTGTTCCTTTGCTTTTTGGACTCTTGGATAAACTCTTTTGTTCTGCGAAGGGTACCAATATATCATCTTAAAACATGTCTTTAAGCCATATATAACACAGTTCTCCTCTTCTGTTGTTGCCTCCACACTGGTGTCGTACATCACAGGAAAGCTCACCCTTGACTTAGATATTTGGCTTTTCAATTCCTGCTGGAAGAAAGAAACAGCAAAGTATTCATCATTTGAAAAAAAAAATAAATAAAGTTGTCACCACAAAGTTATGTGAGATTTGCTTCCACTATAGTCTCAAAAACAATCCCAAAGTTTGAAGCAGACTGTATAAAGCTGAAAATTTGAACGAGAGTGTCATCACCATTGCAACCAGAATCAAATGCCCAGAATACAGAGATAATAAAACATGGGCTAAATCTTTGTTTGTTTTTATGATCTTTAAAAATATAAAATTTTAGAAACAGAAATGCACTGAGCCAACTTATTTATAGGCCTAATCGTTTTTAGTTGTTATTTTGCTTGCTCACATAACAAGCCTGTTTAGACCTAGGCTAGAGGAGAATCAGTACTTTGTTACACTAAGTTTGTCTTCGGTTGTTTTGATATAGTCTTACTAGTAGTACTAAAGTATATAATGGACCGGCGAAGACTAGAGAATACCCAGAGTTTTAGCAACTGCGTTAAACTGTATCATCTGATCTATTATTTACGCCTATGAGTTTCATTCAATCTAGGATCAAAAAGAGAAAACTAATTAATCTTAACCTTTAAACTTTGCTACTAAACAGATATGCTTGAATTACAAATAAATGTCAAAAAAACATCATAATCTAAGAATCGATGCATATACATATACATAAACAGAATAATTTGAATTCGCGCAAGTGAACCCTGCACTACATTGGACAGAAAAAAAAAACGTGCAATTAGACCAAACTAAACATACTCAATTTTCCGTTACTTCTACATAAAATATCAATGCAAATACAACAACTTACTCTTTTGGCAGTATACTAAAAGCACATGTTATAATAACTTCAGACTATCAAGCTTTCCTGAGAAAAAACGGTTAATACTTCTTACAGTAAGCAAGTCGACCGTGAAGGAATGTCGCAATTGTTTCCTGGGCGTGACCGGAAATTAAATACTAAAAAATGATAAATGAAAAGGTTAAATAGAACTGAAGCGTGCATCCTGACTGCTCGCAACATATAATACCGTTGACTAGCCAACATAATTTGTTCAGCCTACTGTGACTGTACGTTTGAAGGTCTAGCCTTGCTTATTCAATATCACAAAGCCTACCCATTTAGATTCACATGGGAAATTACAGGAAATCTTTACAAAATGAGTGTAGACTTCAAATAAACTATTGAGCCTTATAGTTCCAGCATTTGTTTGGGAATAAATAAGAAGATTATGTGCCACTGTTCAATCTAGCCCAATACACACATAACACATTGTTAATTGGTGTTTAGGATGCACACTTTAGTGTTGAGAATGCACTGCAGTACCCAGTAGAAGCCTATAGGCTACTCACTGTCATTGCACTTGTGTATTGCGAAACGCCAACGTGACAACGGTAGCGTTACACTAACCATAATACAGTACTAGTGCCAGTGGCCTAACAATTAACTTTAATTTTACCTTCAAATTAAAGGAATAACAGGTAGGCCGATGATGCAGTTAATACCTCCATTCTTCTAAAGACCTTCTTGGGTGATTTACGGTTGAAAGTTGCTTAGAGTGATCGTATGAAACTATGCCAAGCCCAGCAAGCCGCCGTTGCCTCTCGGTTTCCAAATTGAAGTGAATCGAATTGGGTTAAAATACATTAGTCTGTCGACACCGACTAAGCTACGATTATGGCGTAAATCGGGTGTCCGTATCGTTCTTAGTCCATGGGTTAAAATACCTTAGTCCGTCGCCACCGACTAAGCTGCGATTATATTTTTCTTAGTCAGTGTAAACTAACTAAGAAGCAGCGATGAAACGAAGATTTTTGCTAGTCCGTGTGCATTGACTAACGTTACAGACTAATTTAACGTTAGTCCGTGGCAATATTGACTAGTTTATTTTTTCAGTGTATGACAGGCTTCCTATATCCACGAGAAGGTGTCATTTTGAGTCTAAATGTATTAATTTTTGTGAACTCTAAATTCATTAAGTGTCAACAGTATTTGCAGAATTCATACAAATGAAATCTTAGAAGGATAAGATTGGCTGGTAACCTGCTACGATGACGTCATTCATGAAAACTCAGTTCGGTTTTGCATTTAAGTTTAAAGAAACTACCAAGACAGCTCTGCATTTTTAGTATTCAAGAACGCTGCAACCTTTTGCCACTTTCAAATATATTTCAAACTTTTATCATTATTTACAACTTTCTAACATTGTATCAGACCATGTCTGAAGGAGCATACGGCAAGGAAAAAAACAGGAGATGGGAGGAATAGAAATCACACCGGTATTCCGCCTATGGCTTACATTTTTCGCTTAACAAAATGGATAAACTGCTAACAAAACAAATTACCAATCGAAACAAATTTCTCCAATAGAACTGAGCCTTCTTATCCCCCCCCTCCTCTTAGCGGTAAGGGGGGGGGGGTCACTTGTTATTTGTTGTATAAATGAGAATCGCGAAATTTCAAGGGATAACATATCATGATCTACACAAAGACAATAACTGAGGTGTCTAGTTCTAGATATATAGCAGAGTAGAACCGCCAGCTAATGATCTGAGTGTGACCAGTATAACTATGCCATTTCTCTGTGTCGCCCCTACCCCGTTCCAATACGACTTCATTTTCGATGTTTGGTTGCTTGGTAAAGGATGACGAAGATTAGATGCAAGCAAAAATTATAGGCTGAGAAAAGCAAAGAGTTGATTGTAACGAATGATTTATGTCCGATTCAAGAGTGATTTGACTTCCTGTAGATGTACAGAGTCCCTCCATGATCTCCTATACAGAACGAGACTAGACACGTGGCTCAGTGAAAAACGTCTGCACACCTAGCTATCACATGTCCACTTTTCCACCAATCGGAGTATAGTTTAATAATGCTTACTTTGCAGTACGACTACCAATGAAAATAAGGCTATCACTCCAAGTTCTAGGAAACCAGTCAGAGGCCAACAATATGCGTAAATATGTAGATATAATCATTTATTCAATACACTTGTAAAGCGTTGCTATACGCAACATATACGTTCATTATTACATGAAAGTTGCACGATTGTGGTGGCGGATGCATAGATGTATGCCGCAGTATAACGTCAGTGATGTCACTATATAGCATCTGAGAGAAGAATGGTTTGATTGGTTTATATGTCTTCTACATGATCACGTGGTCACAGCTCTAACTGTAAGGGGACGGGGGTTGAAAACGTGGTCAGTTTGGACGGTTTTAGTAACGTTTATCTTCTTTAATTCGAAATCGTAGTAGATGCTCTCCTGCGTGATGAATATATAATATTTATATCAGTACGAATTCATTGATATCAAATGTGTTAACGAAAAGTCCAATATCACTCTCCTTTTCCCTCCCCTCCGCCCCCCCCCCCCCACTCCTCACCCTCCCATCACCCAGAAACAGGAATCCGACGCGGCCAATTGGCTGGTAGTCAGTTTTCTCTGGATGAAAAATAATAAGTTAAACTTTACGTATAAAAATCTCGAATTAAGCCTGTTAAGTGCATTAACTGTGAAATTGTTAAGGTGCCTGTAGGCTATAGGTATGTTAGACGTTGGATTAATCTACCAATGTAAATTTGATTTCTGGAGGACTTTAACGTCGTTTATTCCCACTTATTCCAAATACCTACTTTTGTGATTAACAACGGAATGCCACAATAAGCATTAAAGTCGTACCCATGTCTCGGAATTTTTCCAGAGGAAGTCTTGCCATTGAGATCGGTTATGCATTTTGTAACCATTCAGCGAAGGGAGCCTTACGTCAGTTCAAACACAAAATGCTGCAGAGCTGTACATGGAGCTGTGAACAGTACATACAGTTTGTCCAGCGATACATTAAACACAGTACCGTTGGGTTTGTTTCAATTTTAACGTAAACGACGAGAGCCCCATCCCCGCCCCGATTCTTTCATCCCCCTATATTAAGTATCGGTTCGATGCACTTCGCAGTTAAAAGGCAAAGACTTGCGAAATGACATCAATTTCGTTATTTATCAATATTATTTATTTTTTGGATTATTATTATTTATTATTTATTATTATTTATTATTATTATTTGCTTTATTATTATTTTCATTAGTGTAATTATTTTCATTAGTATTATTATTATTATTATTATTATTTGCGTTTAGCAGGGAAATTGACTTTCGGATATGCGTCTGTGAGAAAGGTTGCACTGAAAGAAGTTATACGTGCGCAAGACTCATCATGCTGTACACGAATTTCTAATTAACTAATTAAGAAACAAATGAACATGTCTCAATATCATATTCCATACATGACATAAACCAACATACCTAAAACATAAGCTAATCTTTGACGTCACTAGTGACGTCACTATTATCATTACTATTATTATAGTACTATATATAATATATTACCTATGGTACCTAATACAAAAGCTAATCTTTTGACGCCACTTATTTCTGTAAAGGAATAACTTGCCTACATTTCAATTCAAATGAAGGTTTCTTTACAACATAAAATACCCCAGTTTATCTAATATCTAAAATTAATGTGACACAATATAATTCTTTAGAGCATAGCGTTTATGTCTGATTCTCACTTTGAATGAGGTTTTGTTTTTGAACCTCGTGAAAAATATCCCGCTATATAGGTATATAATATATAAAATAATTTGACACAATGTAATACTTTAGGCAAAACTTATGTCTATATATCTCAATTTAAGTGAACATTTCTGTTTCCTCTTCTAAATATATCACTCTTTTGTTTTCGTTCTGTTGTTTCTTTCTCTCCATCTCTCTCCTCCACCTCTTACCATCTCGCTCTCTCACTCTTTTTCGCCAGTCACAGTAATTACTTAGCGTAGGCGTGCTCTATCCGTGCATGTTTAATGCAAGTCCCTGGTGAACAGACTTTTTAGCAGGTTATGGTAGGTTTGTGACCTAGAAACGTGCACAAAAGCAGAATTACTGTAATAAGTCAGTTTAAAAGATATTTTTGTCTGGAGTCTCCATCTTACCCTTTAACTCCCAAAAATAATCCGAATGCTGTTAAGGTACAGAAAAGTGCAGCATTTTTTAAATTGTCGGAATAAAGATATACCGTAAGAAATATTGGCGATTCCATTTTAGGTTGGTATATATTTTTTCTTCCATATATGAAAATTTGTCGTTCTCAAAGCTGAGTTTATCAATTCTCTATACCATGTTCTTTGTACTTGTAAGTGGAGGTTAGAAATACAGGAGTTTGAAAGAATAAAACTGTAAACTGTATTTAATGAGAAATACATATGAACGAACTGATATGATTACCCTAACCCAAAATGGAATGATCCAGTTTTTTCACAGCACCGTCCTCTGGAGGAGATGAATCTTTAAGTTGATGTAGAGTTTAGGAATATGTTTGCCAAAAAGCGATACATCAAGAACATGTGTTTAAATTAGATGGACATTATAAACAAAATTGTTCTTATTTGTTCCAGATGTTGTAACCATCGATAAAGCTCGCTTCATTTATTTTTATACAGATTGAAGAAATATGTATCTCCAGGACCTTTTATTTTTGGACTCGTTTAAACTGTCCTGTAGTTCTACCTTCTATTTTAATAGTCTAATCTGATGGATTAGAATTCTCAAGTTTTGTTTTACAATATACACATCGAAGCAATATAATCTGACTACTTAAGTTTGAGAATTTTTCGCAGTGATGTTTTTGTGTTTATTTTCATGCAGCCTGCGCCAGTAGACTTCGGTTTTCATTCCCCTTGTAACATGAGCCTCAAAGCTTGTATTTAACAAAATCTAAAAATAGATAATCCCATGTACAATCATCTGCCTACCATGTGCACTATGAACATTTTTGTTGCCTTTGGGTGATGCAATCTTTCAAACAAAACAGATATAAATCCCATCGGCGTTTTCAATATTTGGTTCTCGTCCCGTATGGATGACACAATTACTTCATTCGCTACCCTTAGTTGATTGTAGCATGCGTTATATTCGTAGCGCATTGGCTTAAAGGCATAGTCTCACAAACCATTGCGACAACAAAGCAGATATTTGATGATGATGATGATGATGATGATGATGATGATGATGATGATGATGATGATGATGATGATGATGATGATGATGATGATGATGATGATGATGATGATGATGATGATGATGATGATGATGATGATGATGATGATGATGATGATGATGATGATGATGATGATGATGATGATGATGATGATGATGATGATGATGATGATGATGATGATGCTGATCATGATCATGATCATGATCATGATGATGATCATGATGATGATGATCATGATGATCATGATCATGATCATGATCATGATGATCATGATGATCATGATCATCATCATGATGATGATTTCATTTATTCGCTCCGTAATTGGGAATTCTTTTTTAAACCTAAACGGCTTCTCCATCAAAATGTTAAATCTTCCCATTGTTTTGTTCGTCTTTTTTACTTATTCTATATGAAAATTTGATCAATTATGTTGACTCTTATATAAGACTCTATTGTGTGTTGTATTGCAAGAAGAAATCCCCCCCCCCCACAAACATGGAAAAATCCAGAATTATTTCCCTCTTCATATTTTGCTGTAATTAATGTGTGTTGTGAAAACAAACCTAATTGTATATTTTACTCTTTGAGGAAAGACGAGAGAAAGAGAAAGATAAAACAATTTCGAGAAAATAAAAGAAAACACATGTAATATTATGAACTACGAGCCTGCAGCCAATGATATAGCCTTGGAGAGCACACGCAAATTAGCACGGTCAATTAGACAGGTAAAATATCCGAAATTTGAAAAGACTAATAGCTCCTTCAAGTTCGATTAACCCTCGCGTAGGAATTGACTTGTTACCAACTCTCGGATGTGAAGTGCTTCAGCAAATTTCTTGGACTTAGCTCTGTCGAAATTGTAACATACAGGTAGGGCCTCTTTGTAAATATATATACATATACACACACACACACAAATATATATATATATATATATATATATATATATATATATATATATATATATATATATATAGTAGGTTGGCGTCTATCTTGGCGCAGAGTGCTCTATGTCCATTGGACAGAGCGGAATATATGTTGATACTAGATGAGACTAGTGGAACACTAGTAGTTGTAACTCGGAGTTTCACGCTTTGTAGCGATCTTCAGACAACTCATATATAAATATAAATATAAATATATATATATATATATATATATATATATATATATATATATATATATATATATACATACATACTACGAGATATGTCTTACATTGAGTTGATATACTATGGAAACGAATATGTACGTAGTTTAAGGAACTGAATGTTAATATAAAGTTGGCATACCAGAAGATAAATATTATGTTTGCAAATATGCAAATAATCTCAACTTTTTGTTTTTAGCCATCTGGAGTGTTTTATTATTGTTTCCTGTTGCATAGCCCATATGAGAATTAATTATAATGTTTTATTAAAGCGGAATGTATTGTTCAATTAATTAACCTTTCTAAATATAATGTATATAAATATAATTTATTGATGCATTGATTTATTCGTATGCGTACTTGAAATATTCACTTGTGATCAAGTTTCGTCCCTTGTCCGTAGAGATATTTTTTTGATGAAGCCATGCAGGTGTACGTTTCCCATCTGGCTTATACCTTCAAAAAGCCTCTGTCAACAATGTTTTAACCTTTCAGTCAAAACTGAAAGCGACTGTTATGGGATTGACTAGAAACAGACTGTTAATTCCTACGGTATGTCAAGATTCATCTTCAAGAAGAATAAGAAAAAAAATACCTTCTTCTGTCGACACTTCGGCTCCGTCTTTGGAAGAAAAGAGAAGAATCGCTTTGAGAAAGACAGAGAGAGAAAAATAAGCCGTCGGTTAGATTTGTCCGTGCCTGTAAAATAGAAAATTGGATCAGGACCGTCAGAAATAATCTGATGAATATAACCAGGGGCCAAGCGAGACCTGTGAAATAAATTTATTTCCAATCTATATCTATATAAAGTAACACGCATACGGTATAAAGTGAATGCTTCACAAGACCGTTATTAATTTGCTATGTCCGTGATAGATACGTATATATTACAGAAGCTTGGTACATATCACGAGTTAAAATATAGTTGATTGCGCTATACCTGATTACTCTGGACACAACATAGTATGGTATTAAACTGTGTGGTATGGTATGGTAAGTGGTGGTACGTTATGTTGTTGTGTGGTATGGTATGGTATGGTATGGTATGGTGTGGTGTGGTATGGTGTGGTGTGATATGTTATGTTATATTGTTGTATGGAATGGTATGGTGTGGTATGGTATGGTGTGGTATGTTATGTTATATTTGTGTATGGTATGGTATGTTATGTTGTTGTATTGTATGGTATGGTATGGTATGGTATGGTATGGTATGGTATGGTGTGGTATGGTATGGTGTGGTGTGGTATGGTGTGGTGTGATATGTTATGTTATATTGTTGTATGGAATGGTATGGTGTGGTATGGTATGGTGTGGTATGTTATGTTATATTTGTGTATGGTATGGTATGTTATGTTGTTGTATTGTATGGTATGGTATGGTGTGGTATGGTATGGTGTGGTATGGTATGGTGTGGTGTGGTATGGTGTGGTGTGGTGTGATATGTTATGTTATATTGTTGTATGGAATGGTATGGTGTGGTATGTTATGTTATATTGTTGTATGGAATGGTGTGGTAAGTTATGTTATGTTTTTGTATGGTATGGTATGGTGTGGTATGTTCATGTTGTGGTATGGTATGGTATGGTGTGGTGTGGTGTGGTATGGTGTGGTATGGTATGGTGTAGTATGGTATGGTATAATATCCTGTCTTAGTTATTATTTATGTTTTGAGTGTTTTGTCCTCAGCTAATGTGACTTTAATCAATTTCTTATATACTTCTTCAAAAAAAAAATAGTTTTAAATCACATTGAAACAACTACGGTGTAATTGGTAAGAACATTTGTAGGTCAACATGAAATAAAATCCCAAATGTACACTGAAGCTCTGTGTAACCAGATACGAGACACATAGACATGATAATCGATAATTCAAGGAAGAACATTAAATATTATGTATCCAACTTCCGAGGATTAGATTGGTAATTTGATGTGGTTTGTACTGGTTTTGATTATTTCTCGATCAAAGATTTACACCAACCATATTGACATAAAAGATAAATGATTACATACTGCAATTTATTTTAATAACTCTTTTTTTTAAATTATTAACAGAAGAACTTGGGGGTATAAATGTATATAAACTTTAAAAATTGGGCCTTTTTTGTTTTGTTTTGTAGCTTTGATAATCGTTAATTAACTTCTTCTCTTTCGGCAAGGAATTTGATCATCACAGAATCGAAGCCAAGTATATACAGTCACGTTGTTTTATTACAGAAACTAATTTCTCTGAGAGACTGCGGATGTATACTACTTGTGTAGGCAACGAATGAGATAATTGAAATCTCACCTTTCCATCGTATTCTTCAGAGACGCGGTAACGTATGCCTTCAATTATATACACAGTAGAAGAAGAAAAAAACGTCATTAAGTTAAGGATTAGTTCAGTATAGTGCCAATGTTATTACGAAACACAAAACGTAAGATTTCCCAAGTTATGTAGTTATTTTAATCAGAAATTCCTCATCCATTGAATTTTCTAGTCTCTTCCAACTGTGTAGCTTGGAGTATAAGCCTACTGCATACATGGTATAGGCTATAGGTTAACAACAGCGTTGTCTGCGCGGCTACATGTACAGAGTATTTACATGCCGTCTATTCATGACTGAGTCTCCACAGAGTTTGTACTATCGCAACAAGATGGTCATCATAGTTTTAATGTTAGAAACCCTTTGCTATGTAACTGTTAGCTATATAACAACGCATTTTTTATCCGGGTTGAAACCAGGTACACCGAATCCATTCAACTTTTACCCGCACTCGTACGTGTGTGGGCATTGTACAAGGTTAACGCACTGGTACTCGAGCGTAGAGCATTGTACTCGTATACCAATGGGGAATTACTACTTATACTCGTTCTCATTTCTGAGATATTATTAGTGAAAGTCTTCTACCCAGGACAAGATTTACGGAGCCCATCTTATCATGTTCTGACACAACTTACATGCACGGTGTTAGCCTAACCTTATTAATAAATTTTAGAAAAAGGAGCCAAAATATGCCAAATTTTTCAACAACATTTTTATTATCAACTGATCACATTCGCATTTACTTTATGGTTAAGACGATATAGATATAAAACTATCTCTCATATTTCTTAATTTGATAGACAGGTAACTTAAAATTTGTACCTTTTAATTTTCAAGCTGATCATCTGCAGTATACAGTGACGGAGTTAGCTAGATCAAGGAACGCCGGGGAGAAAGACTACAAAACTAAGATTTTCGTTGGACCAAATTAAACTATTCAGTGATGAAACTGTGATATTATTAGACGGACAGGCATTGCGCATGTGTCACTGCTTAGGAATATGTTCATATGTTGTGACGTCATAGAAACGACATGCCAATTCAATCGAACACAAGAACACTGTTTTATAGGAATTGTAACAAATCCAAAATTTCCACCCTTTCTAAACAACTGTGTTTTTCATTGTTGTAGGAGAATCTGCAGAAATTTAATATAAATTATAATTTAATATGATTATCAAGATTGCTTCTATAAAAATGAATTAATAAACTCCAAATCACCGTGTTTTACTACATATGTAAGCAATATTTAAACTAACAACTGTCACTTCTGTATGTAAAGTATGAAATAAGATAACAATTATATATATATATATATATATATATATATATATATATATATATATATATATATATATATATATACATATATATATATATACATATATATATGTATATATATATATATATATATATATATATATATATATATATATATATATATATATATATATATACATATATATATATATACATATATATATGTATATATATATATATATATATATATATATATATATATATATATATATATATATATATGCAAACTTGCTCAATACATAGAAGTAGAGCAAGTACATAATATAGTATACCTATACGGTAACTTACAGCATGTTGTTACTCGAGTTTCACGCCTGTGCCGCATGATGATCGCGCACAGGTGTGAATCTCGAGTAACAACCTGCTGTAAGTTACCGTAATGTATAATATATTATATATAAATAAACATACATATATATAAACATATATATATGTTTATATATACATATTTTTATATAATAAATATATAAAATGATGGCGTCGATGTCACACAGACAAAATCTTACATACAACATGAAATAAAACAAGTCATCATTGAGCCTGCCAGTATAATACAATGCTTAATATTATTATCAGTATTTACAGCGTAAATTAATTATAAATTTTTTATTGATTCATAAAATGCTCTACTGACATATCTTTACAGAAAGAATAAATTATATAATAATTGTGCTGTACATTTATGTTCATAATCATTCGCCATATATTACAACAAATTTCACAACATCATCATTTATTCATTTGTAAATGTCCAAAACACTACAATTGAACATTCACATGCAGAAAACATGTATTTTATGCATGCATAAGTATAAGCCATATATATATATATATATATCAGAGTACGAGATTTCAGAGTAATAAATCTTAGCAATACATAGTTTATGATTCAATAACGTAATATTTTCTACGTAGACTTGTGTTACTCCTGCCTTCCATACCGCGTCATTAAACTAATGTTACGTTCGATGATTACAAAACATGAAAACATGGTCTTACCAGACACGGAAGGGTTAGGGTGGGGGAGGGGGAGGGGCGCTATTAATGTTGTCACTCGTCCTATATCTCTCCAGTATTTAGTCTTGCCGTATGTTTTGTGCTCAAGTAGCGTGTGTTAAAAACTTACAAGCCTCAACATAACCGAGAACGCCATTTGTCATATTATGGGATATTCCATTCTCTTTGTTTTTAGTACAAGGGTGATAAACTCCATTTTATAAATATCCCCATAGCATGTTTTAGTCACTTGCATATGCGAATTTGTTCCCCCTCCCCCATCCCCACCCAACTGCAACCCTAACCTATATTAGATCAATGCCTGCGGAAATTCTATATCGAGGATAACAGGCTAAATGAATTCATTCAAAATCCATGACGGAATTCAGTCTTAACGTTATGATTTATATATGCTCAATGCCTCATTCGTTTACTTTAAAGTTAGAAAACAGATATGTACAAAATATACCCCCAAAAGTCGCCAATATTTCGCTTTATATAGCCATGTAACGTATCGAGAAATAACAACGCATTTTGGCAAACAAGGATACCAAGACATTGTGAGTGCGTGTGTGCATGTGTTTATGACTCTCTATGTGTAGGATTCATATGTGTTCAACATAGTTAGCTTAAATGTTAATGCATAGATAAATACTTGTCCGCAAAAAGCATTCTGTAATCATTAAACCAATTGCTTCCTCGTTATTTTCATGAAACATTACTAAACATTTTTGCCTACTATAGCGCTTAGCATTTCCCCTTTCGTTGCACCACTTCAAAGTTTAACGGGAAGAAACAATACCCACATCTTACCATTACGGAGGGAAAAGCTTGAATAGTAAGTCGGTTCCACGCATGGGAGGAAACTGAAGTGGGAGGTGCATTCTGGGCTAAAGTGTTTTGCATTGTGGAGACTGGGGTATAGTGATATAGCTAATTAACCAAGTAGTTATGGTTTTATACTTTTATTTGTTAAAGTATAGTTTAACCATAACTTTACCTTTAAGTCAATCATTTTCCGTGGCCACCTCCCTGTGTTGGTTTTTCCACATTTGCTTATATTGTTTTTCATATCCATTAGACAGCGATACATTATCTTTAACTTCGTTTATAAATGTTATCCTTCTTCATATCTGGAACTGAAATATTTGATTTATCTTATATCTTACCATAGATGGTAATTAACCACAGTTTAATATTATGGTCGGTTAATTTGACTCATTCCAAGTAAGAGGTTAAGATAGAAGTTAAAGGTATAAATGCATGATTAGTTAATAAAGCTGTGTATAACTTCCATTCAACTTATTCATAAGGGTAATCGACTTATTTTTATATTATTTTATTTTATACCGTTTTATTATATTTTAGTCTTTCTATCTGGTTTGTTTTTGTTACAAAACGAAGCTTTGATGAAAACGTACACGTGAGCTCAGATTCGGTAATTCTTGCACGTTCTTATCACTCTTGACAATTTACAATGTATTGCACCGAGTCTTTCACTCTCAATTTAGCCCATAAACACACCTGATTCCAAGAGGTTGCCCACAGGGTCCATTTCGTCGTGTCCACCCCCTGGGGTCTGAACTCTGACTGCTATGGGGTGTATCCTGGACAAGCGCTCATTTGGGTTATATTGGTCGGTTTCTTGGGTGATAAAGTTTGTGTCATTCTCCCCCTAACCCAGCTTAATGTTCACACATAACTGGATACCCTCAGGTTAGCAAAAGTATTTTTTTATTTTTTATTATTGTCGTCTTTAATGAGGGAAGTCCTACTCAGTGCAGAAGCACTGCTTTCCAGAGGAGCCCTCAAGAAAATTATAAACCGTTAAGTCAAATAAACAGAGGTTTTACGATGCATGGTTCCCCACTAATTGAATTTTTGTGTAATGTTTTATAGTTCTTCTTGCAAATCTGTTCAAAATGTAGACCTAACTTGTCATTATTCCTCATGCAGTGTGCGATGTGACGTATATGTTTTCGTGTATCAAGTGAATGCTTTAAGTAGTGACGGTAACACTAGATGTTAGCAAGTGAGTTGAAAGCAGAAAGACACCGTCTTGAAGAGAACAAAGCGTGTTGAATTTAATGATACCCAATAAAATATAACGTTCGGCTTATATGGAAAATTTTCCAGACGGCAGGTTTGCCGACAGACTCAACACTATAATTAGAAAACATTTCACAAATACCCAAGACCGAAGAGAAAAGAGGATAACGAATGCTTCAAAATTTCTCAAATTTCAATTGATTTTTTACAGAAAAATTGTATAAGTTTACCTTGGTAAGTTATGTGATTTGTGTGTGTGTGTTTGTGTGTTCAATACAAGTTACTAAGTCAATGCTAAATTTCGGAATACGAGGTCATATTTGATAGATAGTAACGACATTTCCCACCTCGTTGATGTAATATTTGTTCTATATGCGTTATCCTCAAATTTGAGGTAAATTATATACTAGTTTACAAAATATAGCATATTTATTGTTTTAACAAACATAATTTCGACTGAGTATGAATGAACCAAGACAAACAGTGTATACAGATATGATAATGTCATCCGGAGAAACCATTTATAGTTTCATCTATACTGTACAATACTCTCATCTTATTATTCATAAGTACGAATAACAAGAAACACTATTGTTGGTCATTCTCGTTATTAGATAGATTTGAACATTCGCTCGAAGTAGCCTTATTAATGAATCAATTACTTAATCAATCAATCAATAAATATGGCCGTTTGGATGAGTAACCATCACAAATATATAGATGTGGGATGGATTCTGTAATTATCTTTGTTACCATATACCTGTCCCTCAGACTCAGGTGTTTCCTTTATTATGACAAATAAATCGATTTGCAACATTTAAATAGAATATGATATGCAATGATTAGATATTTACTTTAGAGAGCATTTCTAACTGCCCGATTCTTTGGAATTGTCTTTTACGAGAGCTTCACTCTGTCATTAAAACAACTAAAAAGTATTACTTCCATAGAATTTGAAACAGAAGTTAAGCTATTTGTTATGCATTATTTTTTGTTTTTCGGTGATACTTCGGTTTTACGCAAATACACACGATAAGTGAACGCTCTAATTATTAAAACACAACACACCGCGTGGCATGATGTGTGCTACATATTCTCGCATTTGGCTTTTCGAAGCTGCATTTTAACGCCAACATGTGTCATAATCTGGTGCTGCAATAATCGACCGGCAAAGAAATTAAAGAGAGATGAGGTTATATTGAAGTCCAAACCAGTGTACGTGCCTATGCATGTATATATATATGCGATCTTATTCCTATACAGTACACCAACGTGACACCAATAATCACGCAAATGCATTATGCAAAAGTTCCGTCTTGAAAATGCCCTTATAAGTATTACATGAGAATTGTAGGACCGAGGCTTTAACAAGAAAGTGGATTAAACGACTGCAAAGTAGATCTTTTGTAACCAAAATACAGGTAACTACTTTAAAGTTAAAGAGTCTGACGTAAATTATTCTGGGTTTTTTCCTTGTTTCTTATCGATTCGTTAGTCTCAGTTTAGATTCATTTCAGATCAGTTTCTAAAGAGAAGCCTATAATGTTGGTTTTGAAACATTAGACTCTCTGTACTTTTATAATACGTATCTTCAAAGGATTTTTGTAGTAGATAAATATATATATATTTTTTTAATTTTAACATTTCTTCTCTCTCAAATTTGATCTTGTAAACTCCCAGATATCTAAGTTACATATAACTATACGTTAGAATGGGGATATGAAGAATATTACATGGTTGCTGGTCAGAAATTACTTATATTTTTGGGAAGATTTCTCTTCCGGCTTTACGTATGTATATACCGCACTTATCAAGATAAAGTATAACGATGAGTACATGAATTCGTATTATGCTGAAAATCGACTCTTTATAACTGTTCGTTCTACCAACACTTCGTTTAACTTAACATGGCACTTAACAATAACAAACTTTTTCTGCTCGCCTTTAACAGTTTCAGTATTTATAGATGCACACATATTTCTAATTTAAGGTTATATACCCACAAAAAAAAAACGATCAATAACTTGATTTGAAAATATTACGAAGAATGTAACATTTCTGTCACCCTCTCTCGCTCTCATTCTCGATCTGATTATAAATATCTAATCCAAAAGTTTACAAGTAACATGATATTTAAAAAAAACATAACAATACACAGATAGAGACAATATATATGATTATAAAACGATACATATATTATTCAGCTACATTTGGTGAAAAATCACGAAGTCGCCAAAAAAATAAAATTAATAAGATTCATATAATTCAGTCGTGAGAATTTGTCAGGATCTTACTTTTGGTTCGCTGCCAACCGCTGAAAACGTCTTCAAGTTAATAACGTTTTTCGAATTGATTTTTGTTAATTGCTATAAAATACAGGTATTCACAAAGTGTTCGTAAGTGAACAAAGTTTGACTAAAACAGTAGTTACATTTTGACTGATAATAATTTCAGCTTAAAGTTATATAATTTTTCACGACGAGACATATTTATGGACCATACCTTTAAAAAACACAAGAATGTCATCTTAACAAACAAAAAATCAAAACGAACATATGAGTTTTCGCTCTTCAAGAAAATCCTGATTTATACATAAAAAAAAGAAAGAATTAATACAGACATGAAAATTTTTTCTCCTTTTGTTTGTAAATTCTTACTTACGATCCATGACTATTCATATCTTCGTATCTTCAAAACCTTTTCTCTGTGGTTTTGGGGTTGTTTTAAGAACCGTGCTTTCTGCAGTAGTTGGTTGTAAATAGCTACCAAGGGTTGTTCTTGGTCTTTTAAAATTGGAGAATGCTCCCGAAGCGTGCGAGCCAGTTGGTCCTGCCGACGTTTTAAAGCTTGATTCTCCTAATACAGTCAAGAAAGGTAAGAGTTTGTAAAATTCCTTTCTGAAGTTATCGTTCAGCCACGCATAGAGCAGTGGGTTTAAGAAGGTACTACACACACTGGGAAGGAATAAGACGAACGGTGTTATGCATAAATCTTGAGGCGAAATGATCCGGTATTCGAATAATATCTCGTAGAGATTCAGTGGGAGCCAACAGCTAGCGAAGACGATAACTACAGCCGACAACATCCGGTTCATCCTTTGACGACGAGAGTTTTCTCTCTGTTCGGTGTCCTTCCGTCTGACACCAGGCTTGACGTTGGTCTTTAACTTCCAGGCGATGCTCACGTGCGCAATGGTCACTAGAATCATCGGGTAACAGAATTGGATTGTAAATATAGCGGTGAAATATCTCGTAGCTACCTTCTCTTGCATGCTGCTAACACATATGTGACGGTCGTAGAACACAAGATGGGATATGTCTCTGATGTTAGCGGTGAGCGCTGCCGGCAACGTCAGACCTATGCAGAAAATCCATATCACCACGATGATAGCGAAACATCTGTTTCTGTTCACAGGTTTCAAAAATGGATAGACTACTAGGCAGAATCTATCGACTGCAATGGCTGTTAGAGTTAGGGAAGACACCAGCACTAAACATGACGTAATCATCTGCGCTATCCCACAAAAGATGATCCCTAGCGGCCAATTCTGGGCAAAGAGTGACGTAACTGTGACAGGGATCCCGATAGTACAATAAAGTAAATCAGTCAATGATAGGTTACATATGAACCAATTGATAACTGTCCGCATTTTAGGTCGACGGGCCACCACGATTACGACGAGAACGTTACCGAATATCCCTAGCACAGATAATAACAAAACCAGACCGATCAAAAGAATTTTACTTACAGGGTGAAACGTAATGAGTTTACATTCTGGTATTCCGCCGGTTTCATTACCCAGTGATGTAGTCTCCTCGTATTCCTGCGAATCTATGGAAGTATATAATAACCCCTCCATGTTTTTATCTCTCGAGATTTCCGTCTCTCTCCTGAAGCAATTCTGATGGCTATAATTTTCTATAACAAACCACGGAACAAAAATAACAAGAAACCTATAAGAAAAGAAGGGACAATATCACTGCTTAAATATATCCGAAAACAAAACATCTACAAATATGTAACTTCTTGCTCATGTCCTTATCAAGAGTAAGCTGCACGTTGAATGAATTTTGTTTTACCAATGATGAGATTCCAAACTAGTTTTGTTGTATTTCTCATATAGACGGCCTTCATACGTTACACTGTAGCGAGACGTACCAATCGAACTCCTGTGCGGTAATTAACACATTTTCACTTTAGTTCATGATTCACCTTCACAGCTGAACTAACTCGAAATTGGATAAAAAGGGAAATCCAAAATGAAAAATCAATCCGAGTCCAATTAAATATTTTTTTCCAGACCGTCACAAAAAATGTTTTCCCCATTTGCGTATTCGCTTCTTCTACTGGCGGGTAATATTTGTCGTTCTTTTTGTCGCTAAATAAATTCGAAGGAAATTTCTTCAGTGCGATTAAAATCTCAAACGCTCAGCCTGCGTGAACACATTATATCGAACGGAAACTCAACTCTTCTTTCTAAATATGCTCGTTCGCTTGTGTCTGACTGCAAAAAGAAAAAAAAAGTTGTTCCGTCGCAATGCGAGTAATTCCACGCTTTATATACCTTTCAAGCAAGGTGTAGTTTGTAGCGCAATCCGATGTATTCTTCAGAGAGACCAGATTACAACACAGCAATGAGGCTAGATATTGAATTGAAACCTCCCCGTCTGTATTAAACTTTTGCTGTGTAACTAGGTGTGTAATATATATATATATTTATATATATATATATATATATATATATATATATATATATATATATATATATATATATATAATATATATATATATATTTATTTATGTTTTTGCATTGGTATGAATTTGACATTTTGAACATATATACCAAACATCTGGAGTCGTTTTCTACATGGTGATTGATCTGTTCAGTATATTAGATATGTGAAAAATGCACAAATGAAATTGTTAGCATATAATAACAAGGACTGAAAATATGTAAGTGATTTTGCGCCCAACATATTGGCTCAATTCATTTCAGGTTTTATCAACAACATGCATGGTGATCTTTCCCTTATATTACAGCTGATATTACTCCGTATAATCATCCGTGAAAAGGCTAATCAATATAAATAATAATAATGTTTTCGGACCACAATCCATTTCCCTTGTTAGTTTATATGATCGTTAACCGGTATACATTGTCCACGACGTATAACTAACACTACAAATATCGGCTACTTGAAAGTTGTAAATTTTAAAAGCTTTTAGCCTATTTACATTGCGATACTATGGTCAGATGTATCATGTGGAATTTCTAATGCATCGGTTTGGGAGTTGTGGGATAGTTTCTGTGCGGTACTAAAGATCATTCAATAAGCTAATTAATTTTGGTTGCGAGGTGTGCAGTGGCGCTAATTTTGTTCATGGGTGACAGTATTTGTCAATGTTTATGCAGAGCTTTATATATTAGAGCATCGTGGCATTTTTTTTTTTTATATCTTTGGACAAAATTAAGATGAATATTTTGTATGTAAACCTGAAAGAAAAAGCAAGATCAATGTAAAATGATTTTTGATATAAATTTTACAAATTATTATGAAAGTTTCTTTTTGAAAAAAAGAAAGAAACGGATGAGTATAGTCTAGTTTACATTGCACGTATATCTGTTTCATATTTGACATTTGAAGAGAGATTGATTTGGTAGCAAAGAAGGGTGTACAGTATATTGGTCTGTATTTGACTTCATTTTCTCATTCGAAACATTAGCTAAGATTATTTTTGTTTCATCATTCGGGATTTGTTCTTTCAAGATTTCATTTATTTACTTATTTATTTCTTGTTATAAGTATGTGCAGTTTGATGCAGTGTCACCATGATAAATTAATACAATAATATGAAGGGATATATATATATATATATATATATATATATATAGTAACGTTTTGAAATAATTTCCAGTACACATTCGTTGTATAAGTCATTATATACGTGACACTTAAAATACAGAATATTTCATAATATTCGTGTGTATGTTTGTGTGTGGGGGACGGGGGAGGGGGTAGGGGGTCACTGAAGTGGATCCAGTTCATGCTTTATAAACATACAATTAACCGATATGTAAGGCAGATTAAAATTTATATATAGGCCTAATAACAGTCAGAATTTTAGTATACCATCACATATTCCGAATTTAGAGAAGGGGCGGGGAGACGAAGGGTGAGGGTGAGCGCCGAATGAAAGGACCAAACATAATCTTGAGATAATAGGACCTTTGTGAAACTATACTTGGCAAAACTTTATAATACGTCGCTTCAGTGTACAAATGATGCAATGAACGGCTTTACTCACTGGAGCTCTCACGGGAGCCCAATCCCTCTAGCTCCCTCTTTACAGTTGATGTACAAATAAGTTCAGTGTTTGTCATGAGTTTTACCCTGGTATAGTTTACATAGACAGATAATTTGATAAATTATTTATATCATTAAATTTTCAAGTTCAATTAGCTCATTCCCCCACCCCCCCCCCCCCACCCGCACAGAAGGGTTTTTCAAGTGTGAGCCTTTGCCTCTAATTTATTATTTCTGAGTAGATAACTGTTTGCATCATTACCATAAAATTGAAAAGTACAATCTATGTATTGGAAGTATCAAAGTCCTAAAAACAGGATAAAAGACACTTTCCAGAGATGTTTTTCTCGTTTTTATTTATTTTTTTATTTTTTATAGGCAAGTGTCCGTTGGCATGGCAGCAGGTGAGATAAATGAGGGGGTGTGACAAGTTCATCCCACTTTTTAGCTTTATTTAGTGTCTGATTTTCATTCGAAGACAAGACTCGCGGCAGCTATATTTTACTCGAACGCTAACAGCTTCCTAATTCAACTTTAAGATTGTGCGATGCACGCGGTTAAGGTAAGTAGTTGCGTTCTTAACTCTCGCAGAGCCGTGTCTATCTATATACGATTCTGTTTACTTCAATAGACGTGAACAGAGATCTAGAGCTCTCTATTGAGACACTAATCTATGAGTACGGCACTGTTTGTCTCTAGAGACACTATACGTACTAAAGACATTATTTATCGCCCATTGAGTTCGCTCTACTGTCTCAACTTGGACCTGAGAGCTGGATCATATCGTGACGTCATAGGGTGAGCGACACGCCCCATATTTCAGAATTCCACAAATACTAGGTGCGTTTGAGTGGCGAGCTTGATCGATATATATATATATATATATATATATATATATATATATATATATATATACATATATATATATATATATATATATATATATATATATATATATATATATATATATATATATATGTATATAATACAACACATGATCCGGGTTAAAGTAAATAAGCTATCTACTGTGCATACTTTGTATCTGACAAAAACAAATACTACCCACGATCATTAGTCAAACGGGGATACCCGTGATAACAAAGACGGAAATAGTTACTAGTGCTCAAAACTACGCCTTAAAGAAAAGAATATGTTTAACTTGATAAGTTGACATTTTCCAGAAAAAAATCGAATAACAAGATAATATCTTGTGTGTATATATATATATAAACATCTATATATCAGATATACCAAATCTGCATATTTTTTATTCGTTTCTTTGTTGAGTCATTATACATGCACTTCTCATCACCCCTGCATCTAATGTGTAAGCTTTACGTTATCAGAAAGATCTTTCTCGTAATGAACGCCACGAGGGATTCTTTATCTCTTTGTATGGATGGTGAGGCTAAAGAGTGAAACATCGTTCAGTTTCCTTCATCGGTTTATAAGCCCCTTTACAAACACTTACGACGAATTTAGATGCAACCCATTACGCGTATATATACTATTTTGAATTTAGTGAAGTCATTATAAACGGCGTCGAGATTGTGTGGCGCTATTCATGTTTAATGTCGTAGGTATGATTTTGATAGCGTTCCACCCGATGTGGTGCAGTCTTCTAACCTGATACTACGCCGCATCATTAGGAAATATCGTAATTTAATATAATAACAATGTAAAGCAATCCACGCTTTATATTGCATTAATGAGTCTCTCAATGTGTTTTAATTAAAACTAACAAAGTCGTAGATGAGGTGATTTTTGCATCACTATAGGTCTGATTCATCAATATTCATATTGTAATACTTTCCTCTTTTGGGTAATAGCGCGGGCCAGCCGGTTCAGGATTCTTGGCCTAAGATGTCGATTTTTAATTGGCAAGAGAACGAAGACATACACAAAATAAATCCAGAGAGGTAGTTGTACAGTTAACCCAGATATATTGAACACAAAACGACTTCCTACAGTATAAGGTTGAGTGCGTAGAACTAGAGGCGTCGTACAATCTTGAGGTTACGTGGCCCTGAAGCCTACCATCAAGATAATCCTTCCAACGGCACCCAGAGTATATTGTCCTGCCCCACCAAAGTAATACATATGATATGAATCCCTTAACAATACAGGGAATTACCACAGCTATACAAATGGTGTACTTTACCTTAGAACTTAGCTTAAGACATATTATCCAAACACTACAGTGCATTTCCACCATCCCCCAAAACTGCACTCCTTTACAGAGATATGAATGAGATCACATGATTATCCCTAGAAAATATCACATGTGTTACATCATTACATCACAATCCCAGAATATATACCTGACACCACATGCCGATTCATAGGAGCAGCCCCAAAAGCCATAATCTGGTAACAATTAAAATGGGTCTACTTATATGCCAAGAGAGATAATCCCTATATAATTCCAAAGGGGACTTAAACTACCACAATGGTTCCACACCGTCCACACAGAACTCCCCCATTGCTCCAGAACTTAACAGTAACAACGTTACACTATTATTTCTGGTCACAAGTTAATTTATATGTATTAGTGTCGTATAAAGAAAGAATCAAGAAATACCTTTCTTAACCCTTTCCAGGTGTATTTAAAGGATTGGTTCAGGTGTTTGACATGTCTATTTGGTATGAAAGAGCACAAAAAGACAAAAAGAACAGTGAAGAAACTACCATAATAGAATGCTCTGTTAAGGAGATATGACACTTTGAAGATATCAAAATTTCTTTGAAATGACTGGTGTAGAAAGACTAACTGTGCGGCTGTGATGTCACATCCTCACTTCCTTAACATGTGTGAATATATTTCTTTAAAAATTATTTACATTTTTTAACACATTTGAAAATAATATAATCAAAAATTCTTCAGATGTTTAATCTCAAATACTTCCTTTGACAAATATGAGATCTCCTGACATATCACTTGGTTGAAAGTCATGAAATCTCACAAAATATTTAGAGAAAAAAAACAAAGACTTTTCAGGAATGTGAGGGTGTGACATCACAGATAGTCAGATTTCAGCAGTTTCTACACAATCTGATAAAACTTTACACTTGAATATCTCTTTAACCGAAAAAGATATTTGAACAGTTTTTTTCACCATTGTGTTTCTTTTATAATTGTCCTCTTTCATATAACATAAATATGTATGACAACTGAACCAATCCTTTATAATAGGCTATGCATGTATGTAATAAACTAGAACAGTATAGTTGTAAACACCGAGGAATTCGACCACGTGAACTTTAGAATCATTCTCACTGATTATAGAAGACTGGGCCATAATACATACCCCTATACAGGGCTATAATTGCTGAAATCATAAATGTACATGTTGATAACACATTTGCAGAAGGTAGACAGACAATAATAATATTTCTAGGAATTCATTTATCCGCAATGAATAAAAAGTTGCATTCCAAACTCTTCAAAGCACAATGATTATATTCATCAACACACTATGTTAAGTTTAGAATATCGGTACGTGTAAGGGGACTGGCATTCGCGAGAAATGTTACATCATTATGGCGTTTATTCCTTGACTTTTCGATCATAGTTTGACATGTTTTCCTACTATCGGGAATTCTTGACAACTAGCTATAAATCACAGCATAAACTGGTGATGTGGCCGAGTGGATAAAGTCAGTGGCATTTGAAGCAATGATGCTTAACAATCGGGAGTTTTCCGGGTTCGATACCCGGTCATAGTAAGGTGGGTTTTTCATCCAAGAGCAATCTACGGTTTTCCCCATTTGAAATGACTTTCTAAATTCAAAAGATTCCGAATTTGAGTTAACTTAAATGTTGAATTGGAAGCCACACGATGTGTTAATTGTAATCCGTAACCCCTTGCGGGTTTCTCCCACATTTGTGGTCACTTAAGCGTCGTAAAAAATAACTGCTGATTATTATATTTTTTATTATAACATATCTTTATCTTGATGACCGGTGTATTTAGAGCAGGGTTTCCTTAACTTACCCCCCCCCCCCTACGAACTCCTGTGGATGTCAGAGTTGTCCACGAACCTCCAACTTTTCGAGACTCGATCTGAGGCATTATAATACTATAATACGTATAACAGTGCTTCGTAAAAGATCAAGTTCATAGTTAAATATTGTAATGAAAAAAACCAAGAGATGAACAAATATTTCATAATTCAGTTATTTAAAACATGCACGGTACGGTACTACTATGGCAACATATCCGTATGGAACGCGATAAGAGTTTGTCAATAGATACGACTTTTGTACATTACTAAATTATATGATACATCAGACTTTATTCAACAAAATATACTCTAGTTTTGACTTTCAGAGACGTCTCACGCACCCCCTGGGATGGACTCACGCACCCCCTCGGTTCATGCACCCCAGTTAGGGAATCCCTGATCTCGAGGTTCTAATATTAATCGGTTTATAAATACGATAGAAATATTTCTGGATATCCATTTGCATCTGAAATATTTCAATTTCTTCTTTTTTTATTTCTTAATTCCATATTTTCAAGACAGAATATTTTAGTGATAATGCTGAACCCTTGCAATGAGATCATACAAGCTACGTTAAACAGTTAACTCATCTTATACATATATATTGTCAATACTTTAAAGACAATTACATGTTCTGATTGAGATGTTAGAATTGATAAAACAATGGATTAACATTAACATATAAACATATTTAAATTAACATTATGACTCCAGGTAATTAAAAGGACAATTTTTCATATTTCGAATTAGCATTTTATTTATTTTTTCGCAGATGATTACGCGTCTCAGGGACTTTTTACGTAATATTTAAGTTTTTCCATTTTACCAATTTTTAAAGATATATATAGATATATTTTTTGCCCTGAATTCATCGTTCCTAAAGTGGACGGTTATTGTGAAAACTCACTTTCTTACGATTGGAACATAATAAGCCTGAAATTCAAAATTAAAAGTACCTTTCTAAACGCCCCCCCCCTTTTTGCATTAAAAGTAAAGAAAATATCAGATGACACTTTAAAAGTCACAAAACACAAAAAAATGTATTATTATAGTAAATACGGCGTGTAGAATTTTTTTGATGATACATCATATTTCTAAGCTCATCATTTCTCTTTCAGTATTTTTTCTTCTTTTATAATAAATTGATAAATGGTTGTCGGCTTTCTTCTTGAATTCATTAACACCTCAAAGCTTCGTCTAATTTGGTTGTAATTATCTTGGAGACGAGGAACTTATCTGGTTTCTATGGAAAGCGACTGAAAAATTAATCTAAGCGTCGTAGGAAATACTCAAGCAACCGGAAAATGCGTGTCAAACTTCCTAAATGTAGTTTGAGTTTAAAGAAGGAAACGTCCTTAAAGGGGAAAACATCTCAGATTCATTTTCTTTAAAAGAATGTGCCGTTGTGTATAGGTTGATATCCAGAGAAACTGCTAAGCACGCGCACAGTGTTAGTGTGAGATTTGTGGTAGGTTTCTCTTAATTCATAATATCATATAATCGATCGAAGTGAGTTTAATATATATAAGATTGTATCTTTCATACCACCACTACTGAAAAGAATTGGCCAAAGCTACAAACTCTTCTCTATACTGTTCACGGACACTGTGTGCATTGAATAAAACTGTGGGATACGATCCTTGGTTACACAGTAAATAAAATAATATGATTTCTGGCTGCCACCCCCTCCCCTTCCCCTTTCCAAGCGCCCACACACACATATATACACACTCACACTCTCTTCTCCAAAACAAGGATATAGCAATAGTTTATAATGGATCTTCTGGCATATCTACCGTTTTTGCCCCTATATATATATATATATATATATATATATATATATATATATAAATATATATATATATATAAATATATATATATATATATATATATTTATATGTATATATAATGATGATTTGGTTACATTTGAAGGATACGAAAAGAAATTACCAGAAAGGCATTATACATTTATACATTGATAATTTAAAGATATCATAATTTTATACATAATCAGGGATGTGCCCAGGATTTTCTGAGTGCCGGGTATACTGATCGCCGTCCTGGGGGAGGGGTCTAAGGGGGAGGGGGAGAAGTAGCTTTTTAAGCACATACACAAGTACTAGTTTTGCTAACAATTTACTCTCTTTTTTTGGGTGAAATATATAACGTACCTGGTTAAAGTTATTAGTTTGTTTCAAAGAGATTTTACAAAGGACCGATTGAGAGCCGTAAGTAATGTTTCTCGCATGCGTAACTGATGCATCATTAGTCTGTATGATTTGGCATAGGCTAGGCCCAATTTATGTTGAATATATTGTTAGGAATGTCGGGGTTTAGATGAAAATAGTGCTAGGCGGGATTCACGATTTTTAAGACAGTGCTGGGCGGTAATTTTTAGTGCTGGGCTGGGCCGCCCAGTGCCGACCAGCGTGGGCACATGCCTGCATAATTATACATAATTTTATACATTTGTAATGCATCACAACTAATTTAATAAGCGTTGAATAACGCAAACAGTTATTACGGCACCATGAATTGTATTATGATGTCAATGGGTTGTAATCCCGTTCACAATCACGTATTGCTTTGTTCTAACCACCGCCGCCCCTGCCCCCCTATCATCTCCCCTCCATCTGGCAAGGGAAATAGTATATTGGATCACAACTAACTTAAGCAGTATTTAACAGTGCAAAACATTTATAATATACACTCGACTTGTATTTATGAAGTCACTGCGCTAATTAATTCCTTTCACAAACAAACACATCTGCAGTGCATCTGACATTTCTCCCCTATTTGCCCCTATATATATATATATATATATATACACACACACATAAATATATATATATATATATATATATATATATATATATATATAATGATGATTTGGTTACATTTGTAGGACACAAAAAGAACTTTTCTGATGGCTTCAGTCTGTCGCTTTGAATGTAAAGGATTTATTGACGTCACCACTGCTGCAGTATCATGATTGATTGCTCGCCTTACAACATAATAAGGTGTTAATGAAATCTCGCGTAATGTGACAACTAACGATAAATTCGTTGCAATCTTATACTTTTTTTTCTTTTTTTTTTGAGACGTTTTTCGGCCTTTGGACTGTACGGTGTCTGTCCCGCCTGTTGGAAGTCTGATACTGGCTAAAACACACACTGAACACGGGTTTAAAGGAGACTAACTCTTGTTGTTGTACTAGGAAAGTAACGGTACTCTAGTGGTACTCGAGCAAAAGTTTTGCATGTATGCTCTCCGAATATTAATATAATGTTTATCCACTTTCAGTACTCGTATACCCGAACCCTAAAATGTTCATAATTGTTCTTCGTTTAAAGTACTGAATACTTGTTCAGGACGAGTTCTTAACGGTACGGTACTTATAACAAAATAAAACTATGCTAGAGTATACCTGTATGAGAACAGACTCACTTCAAGACTGTACTCCAGAATCAGAAATCTCTCATAACAAAATAAAACTATGCTGGAATACCTGCATGAGAACAGACTCACTTCAAGACTGTACTCCAGTATCAGAAATCTCTTAAATCGAGACATTCTGAATTTAGCTAGCAATAATAAGATCCTGACAAATCTTCAAATTCAACTGTTATAGCATTTGTCTTCACGCTTTCCCTTTTCTAAGTTTGTTACGTTCAGTTGTTGGGTGTGAATGCTATGAGTTGTCAGTAGTGAATGGAATATAAGTAATCATTACATCACGTACAAAGGCATTTTGCTATTCGCCATATTTTTATTTTCTATTTGCCGTATCAATATTTACAATATTTTTGACTACCATAAATGTCCACCTCACCGCTTCTACCATCCCATCTCATTCACTAAAAAAGAAAAAGAGAAATGTCCTCCTTAATTTGAAAACGCTCCTCTATAAATAGTATAACTTAATTTTCATTCTAGCCAGTCTGAATAAAGATTATGCTTAAACACTTGATCTTTTCCTACATTTCCTTGGTTGGTATTTACCCTTGAAAAAGTTTAAGACTTATTCGAAGCTTGAAGCAAGGTTATGCAATTATACTTATATACCAGGTCGGACAATCGAACAACGGATCTTCAAGGACATGTTTTTATTGACACTAGAAAATATACATATAAATAAATATATTTGAAGAATGCGATGAGTTGGAAAATCCAGACAGTGAAAAAAGGTCCAGACTACACCGGGATTGGAACCCGCGCTTTATATGCGGACACTCTAACCGACGAGGCTATGGACGCTGATTGAGCGTCCAGAGGTTCGAAACCAGTAGGGAAGGTCGTCATTCCTGTATCGAAGAATGCTATAGTTCTGTGTTGGTGTTATATCGAAAACAGAATATGTAGACTCCTTTCCTCCATGATATATATATATATATATATATATATATATATATATATATATATATATATATATATATATATATATATATATATATATATATATATATATATATATATATATATATATATATATATATCATGGAGGAAAGGAGTCTACATATTCTGTTTTCGATTGACGCTTTAAACGTATTGGTTGTACTAGCAATTGCACTATACCGCATATCATTTAAAGTCATTCACCTATATGAGTTAAACGACATGATCAAACCTGATCAAAACCGGACTTTACTGTAAACAACTAAAACATGTGCGAAAGTATGTTGCGAGTGATGAATGTTTACTGCGCATTCATCACCATGGTAATACAGATCACCAATATGTTAGAGGGAACTGTAGCAGACATAAATATGGACGGTGATTGAACTGTGATTCTACCGACGACGCAAGTGAATTTAAAGGGGGCACCAATCCTATACCAAACATCATTGGTCTATGTGATGAAGAAAACGGAAAAAAGGAAAATGTTATTATATTTTAAGGAGAGATTTAGTGTTCCTTTACACACAATGCTGAAGATTTGTTCAAGGCAAACTTTGACGTCATCAAACCATATATCCTTTTTAATTTTTTCTTTGTTTTTTATATTTTTGTTATTTATTTATGACAATGTTTATTTTCTGTAATGGAGATGGGATTGACAAATGCTTAATCTAAAAATAATTAACTCTTAACATGGAATATGATAGCATTGGCTTTATGGATGAACATTTGTTACAGTCCACTTTCCTTTAAAAACAGAAGGAAAAGAATTGTTTCAGATTTTTCAAAATGACACTTTTTAAAGTACTAGTTTATCTCCCAAACAAATAAGATTTGTGTAAGCTGTTTAAGAGAGTGTCTCTTCACAAAGATCTTTGCCATGTTATAAGCTAAAGGTATTAGTTGAAGGGATTTAGTCTCCTTTAATGGAAAAGTAAAAATATCAGCTTGACATTTAACGGTAGCAGGTTTGTATAATATATTTTAGTATTCGCTTTATCATATGGAAAGGCGAAAGGACTGGAAACGCGGAAATAGAGATTTGAAAGGGTATGATGTTACAGAGGTATATTAACAGAATTAAGTATTTTCGTAAATAAATGTCAATATTGTCCTTTCGGCCAAATTGAACGTGTATCTAATTTGTAAGTTTGTAATCTTTAATTTTCACATGTTTGTTTAAAGTCCTTTAATTTCTCTATGTACAATTATATTTCTGGGATATATATATATAAATATATATATATATATATATATTTATATGTGTGTGTATATTATATATATTGTTATATATATAATATAAATAATATATACATACATATATATATATGTGTGTGTGTGTATGTATGTATGTATGTATGTATGTATGTATGTATGTATGTATGTATGTATGTATGTATGTATGTATGTATGTATGTATGTATGTATGTATGATTATATATATTATTATTATGTCAATTCAAAGTTTTATCTGCATTGCGCTAGCCATTGCCATTTCGAAGCAGTCTATCTGTCGAGATCCAGTCATTTTTATTTTTTATGCACATTATTGTTTCATTTACATTTGTGTTTCGTTCTGCCCATGCATCTTTTTACACATGTACCATACACCGCTTCACGCCTACCAGTTGGAAATGAATAACGACACTATTTATTGGCCTATCCTCCTTAAGTAATCCTTGTAAATTATCATTAATTCTTCAACTCAATGACCTTTTGATAAGTCTGCCTTATTTACAATCTGTCTACTTTACTCGCACCTTTTACTGTGAGTTGGAAGTCTCTCAAGACAGTAAATTCCTCCGTTGCCCATGACAACGGAAACTGTTTGCTAATGTTTTGGGGGAGACAGAGGGAGAAACTGGATATACCAAAGTGTGTATTACTTTATTTAGGACTGCGATGAGACAAATACATGCTCATTAAACTCTTCAATAGTTGAATCAAAAGTTACTGGGGTGAATATTGCTACGACAAACTCTATTAAAGAATAATAAAATGCTTAACAGCACTTAAGCGGATCACTTAACCTCTCTTCCGTCAACTTGAAAACACTGAAAAATAAAAGCTTACTCTAACTATTTACCTTTTCATTATTGATTTGTACTTTATTGAGGCTTACATTTTCACGGAAAAACGTTGCGGACGAAATCCACCGATATTTGTCGTTTAAACCAGCCTTGTGAGTTTAGTAATGGGTAGTTTCTCCAAATCTATACCGGTGCTTTATTCGAAACAAGGAAGATAATTAATTACACTATTAAATATAACTATAAACTATATCGAATGTCGTTGGAAAACAAATATCAAAACTTAGCAAAAACATCTGTTGTAAAGGTAACATCCCCATATGATGATAATCAACGTTAACTTAACATTAACAAAACATTAACGTCAAGAATATGTTCAAGGTTTTAGTCAGCTGTACTTGGTGTTAGGATCCTTCCTCAACAGATATAGTATCGAGATTGACATAAAATTTGAAAAGTCCCTTTAGGCTTTTCTGCCCCCAACCGCATACAACCACACATCCAATCCATGCTGATACGATGTATGCGTAACCCCCCCCCCTCCCCCCAATTCCCCCCGCCATTCAATGTTCCTTTTCCTCATTTGTCCTATTTGCAGAGGGAGGGACGCGCCTTTAAGAACAGCAGAAAATTTTACAGTGTGGGAGCAGGGAGTTGTTAACAAAACCCTGCTGGGTCGGTCGTAAGAGAATCAAATACGTTACAATCTAGAACGGACATGGTTCTTAACATTATACTGTAAACAATCTATTGCAGCCCCTTCAGAATGTGGCCGATAAATTGAACAAAAAACGCGATGAAATAAAATAACAAAGTACTAGAACTAGGAGGAGGCAAGACTTAACAGAATGTTTCAACAGATGGAAGCAGTAAAGGCAAAACAAAAACTGGAGACTAGTAAGAAAAATAACTTGACTTCAGACAGGGGGGGGGGGGGCAGGGGATGTCCTATATACCTGGTACCGACCTTCCTGGGATACCAATTTAACCTGTAGAGCCCACTCCCGTGGCCGTGCTGTTCACGCGGACAATATTAAGTCCTAAACACTCTAACCACCTGGGTTCCTAAGCTAAGGGAGCCCCTCCCCCTCCCCCACCAGATTCGAACCTTCCTCTCAGGAATAAAATAAATATGAAATTAGTTGTAGAGCGTTGTGGTCAAGTGGTTAAGGCAGTGGACTTGTGATCTAAGGATTGCAGGTTCGAGTCCTGGCCAGATCATTATGTTGTGTCATTGGGCAAGGCACTTTATCTCCATTGCCTCTCTTCACCCAGGTGTATAAATGGGGACTTGTGAGGTTACTTGTAAATATAGTTGGTGTGCGCCGGTTTGTGGCAGCACCCTATGGGAAGTCCCCCGGGGGACACGTGGTTGTGGTGCACTGTGGTGCCCCAGGAGGGATTGATTGAATTGTGCACACTTTGGTGTGTGTGGGTGACAAGTTACCAATGACCAGGGGTTAAGTTGTAAAGTCGTGTGAGGAGGCATTATCCTCATACAAGACTGTAAACCTTCAACTTTTTTTTTTTTAGTTTATCAAATAAGGTTAAGTGATTTTGTTATATCGACTGTGTAGCCACATGAATGCAATTCTAACAATATATCTTGCTTTCTCGGAACTTCTCGAGGCATTCAACGTTCTTTTAAGAGACAGTCAACAGTCTTAATTATTAACTGAGGCTATAACATTTAAACACTATATATATATATGTGTGTAATTATTAATACAAAGAATTTGTATCGTTCAAATATTTCAAAATATGTTTATTTGATCAACCAACTCATGATGATAGTACTTTTATTAATAGTATTTTTATTATCATTGTTTGTATCAAAGTGTATAGTTCGGTCTGTTTAGCAACCCCATCGGCGTGTTCTAAGTACTAAGATATAGAAAACAAGTTGCACATATTTCTCTCATTAATCTTTCTTTCCGTATTTCGATCGTGTGGTGCATACCACATTTATAAAACCCAGAGGCGATTCTCATTAAATCAGAACATATGTTTAAAAAATTATTTCTGAGTTGAACAAAAGTAAAACATTAATATGTTTTATGAATTAGATATATATATATCTATATATATTTATATATACATATATATATATACATACATATATATATATATATATATATATATATATATATATATATATATATATATATATATATATATATATATATATATATACTTTCGACATTCCCAAAGGTGTTGTGGTTTATCTAATTAGTCTGAAGGCATGTACCTACGATAATTACCTTCTGATTCCCTGGGGTCATAATTTTTAATCTGTTCACATATTGAAGTTAACGTCCAAAAACTCTTTGAAATAAGGCAATTTCCTTAGTGCAAGGGGATATGATGAGGGATGTATAACTTTCATCCCGAATAGACTGATGTCTTAGGAGTTTATAATGTGCTATATTAAGACACCCAGCCTCTTCCAGACTCCTCCAGATATGAGTAACAAAGCATTGAGTAAGCGTACAAAGTATGATGCCCTTAGCCCTCTAGCTATGTCTATCTCTCTCTCTTTCAACATTGACTTTGCATAACTTAAGTGAAGTTTATATTTCATTATTGTTTAGTTCTATCGATAATTTGCAAACAATAAGTATACCAGAGGTCATTATGCAAATAATTACCTTGATTATTCACTTTACAGCTACACAAAGATTCCAAATGTATCAGTTTACAACTTGGATAAAATAAATCAACAGGCAGAATTATAAGTGGAAAGTATAACTTTTTAGAAAATATCACCCGTGATGACGTCACATTTCACATGTCAAAGGTCACAATAGGTTACATTCAATCACATTCAATCACACACACATAAATATTAAAATAGTTGCAAGATAATTACCATGGGGTTTCAACTAACAGTGTGGATATATTCCCCCCCCCCCCACCCTCCCCTCCCCATCAGTAGACTATAAGTTTTACATGCATCGGTAACCGGAATCTCCCTTTAAATTGAAATGTTAGACAGGCATGCAAGTAAAGATAATCAGTAATTTTACAGCATTAATCGATTGAACAGAAAGAAAAGATAATAAATCCATTAGCGAATTCAAATGCTTACTATACACGATGGTGTCATCTTTCAAGGAAAATTGTTATAAAATAGATAAATCTTCAATTGCACATTACAGTACAGATTATCTTTCATGAACCGAAAGCTGGCATACTTCTATCGATTCACATTATAACGTTCGCTCGTTGTAAGAAACCTGCTATACGTGAACGAATAAGCAATGTTAACGGACTGTATATAGCCTGTGGAAGTTACATGTGCTACAGTGTGATTGGTAACTTAAATGTCCTACGCATGTAAATGTAGCACCCGATTCTCATGGCTTTATCTGTTAGAACTGGTAAGAAAACCGGTAATCAATTAATAAGGATGTGTCTTATAACTTCTTAAACATGTTTACTCATATATGACCAGTTGCTAACTGAGAACGACTTACAAACAGAAAATGATACATCACACAAAATCTTATGCATAATAATTGACTGGACTAACTAGGCTATACTCTAAAGGTTTCGCTAATAATTTTCGTTTTCATTTTAACAGAAAGTGGATCATGTATTTAAATATATATATATATATATATATATATATATATATATATATATATATATATATATATATATATATATATATATATATATATATATATATGCGATCAAGTTGATATCCTCACTTTGGGAAAACTGTGACGTACATTTGACGTACATGGGTCAATGATTTCCATTTTGATTAACTTTGAATTTATGTCCACGTCTAATCCCGGTGACAAGAAGGTAAATCTCAACGGACAGACTATGTAGCTCTGCAATATAGGGTAGAATTGTACCCAATTAAAGACTCATAAATAAAGACACACAAATATATATCTATATTTATAACTATAACTCTATATATATATATATATATATATATATATATATATATATATATATATATATATATATATATATATATATAAATATATATATATATATATATATATATATATATATATATATATATATATATATATATATATATATATATATATATATATATATATATATATATATTTGTAGTTATAACTTTACCAGTAAAAGTTCTTCCTACCTTATATGAACGTCATAGCAAAATTCTATAACATTCCAGAGTCATTTCTATAAATCAATTTTTACAAAATGGTACAGAAATACAACAATGACTGAACACTGTTTCTCCGACATCTTCAAATGTTCAATTACGAAGACCTAGAGAGGACATGGTAAAAAAAAATATTTATTACGTACGTACGTAATATTTATTACGTACGTACGTGATAATTTTACGTTCTATACCGAAGATAGTAAGAAGTGGCTGTACGCGGTACGTATATACTGTAACACATTTGTCTACATGCAAGAAGTCAGAAGTCAAGCTTATGCAGCCTACAGACTAGTTAACTCAAAAATGCCGGAGACAGACAATTAAGGTACGTTCGTTCGACTAACAGTAACACCACAGGTATGCCTGTACTTAAGCCGCCACAATTTTGTGCTGGAACTCATTCCCGGATCATTAGTCCTAGGCTCAATTAATGCATAAATAGGTCTGGCGTATGTTAGACCTAGGCCTCACGTTAAGCTTGTGTTCATTGAATCTCACGTGGATAGGTCATGGGCTAGGCCAGTAATAAGGCCTGTGTAGTGTCTATTGCCGCTGTCGATCCAAGATGATGTTACGGCAACTCCCTGGTAGATCACTTAAACTCCCCAGCCTATGCACATATAGCCAGGGTAATACTAATAGATGGGCGAAGGTATTTGTTAGAACAACTCCCTGATTGAACTCACATTTTATAGGCTAGGTGAGGGTAGGACAGGACTACCCTACACTACAGATAATTGTTTGAGGTTTATTTTTAGCCTTGAAATTGATTTTAAAAATATAAACGTGGAATTGTATGTTGATAATCATATTGTGTAGCCCTCCTGCATTAACAGCTAGCCCATTTATTATAATAACTACCACGTCAAATTCAATTCAATTAAGGTTAGTTGCTAATCTCAAATCACTACATTGTATCAGCTAGTATTAGTATAAGGTTAGCCTACTTTACACACAAACCTAACCTAACAGGTTACTAAATGTCAAAGGAGCCTAGGGTTAAAAACCACATAAAATGCCCTGTGGAAAACAATCCCAAACAGAAATAAGACTGACCAACTCAGAGAATTATTCCAAGATTAAATTAGGGTAAGGGTTAGGTTTTCAAAAAGCATGGCACAAACTATTAGACTGAAGAAAGCGATTTATCTTCTTTTCATTCTAGTTCGTTAACACACCATTTAATACTTTAATTGTTTCATTCCTTTCCTAGATTGGTACAAACTGGAAGAGGTGAAAATGAGAAATTGAGAGAGGCTACCAAGTAACACAGCTTTGCAATAGTAGAAGGATGTCTGTAGCTTGGATGATGCACATCAAGAATGTGATTGTCGCTGTTTTTATGAGAAACAATTTGATGTTTTGCATTTCAATTCATCTCTCTGTCCACAATTGATAATACCTGTTGGTACAACTTCAATGAAACTTGCATAGAGGTGGCCTGTGATGAAAAGACTTGTGGAAGTGCTCAGGAATTTTTTGTCAAAGGTCATTTAGGGGTCGGTTTAGTTAATTGTTTTGAAACGCTTCTTCCTGAGTCCACGGACGGACATGTGGATGTATGCAAAACGTGATCATAATTATGGTCATTCGGGCTCGGAGTATCAGAAATTTCATGTTCAAGGACACTTTGGTTTATACTTTAACTACTTAACTGTTAGCTCAAAATCTTTTCAAATTAATCTTTCTTGTGATTATAATAAGCTTAACTTACCACTTTCTATTGGAGTTAAAATAATTTGCACAAGTATGTGAGGTCCAAGGATGAGCTTATTACTAAAACATTTATGGTATCGTTGGAAGCCTAATTATTGTCTTGCAGATGCTCGGTTTGTCTGTGCAAAGTGGTAAAATATAATTGTAATTAAATTAAAAATATGAATTAATTACCAATAAGTAAATAATTAAATTAAACAAATCAATTTGGTATTAGGTCATCCCTATCATTAGCAATGTGAACAAAGATCTTCTAAGACCTTCCTATCTAGTTTAATGGTAGTCAGTATATGCCCCAAATTATAGCACGCTATAATGGCAAGAAGTTTTCAAAAAGTACCTTCCAATTGTTCTCAGACATTTTTAAGGACACACAAGATGACTGAATGGGAAAACTTCCTCAAAGGTTGTAATAAAAACAGTAGAATTCTGACCAAAGGTGACCACATTTGAATATCTAGCATATTTGGGGCTAATACAGCATACCTTTAAAGAAAAGAAGCTACTGACACAGGGCTGAATTTTGTCGTAACAAAGGTTATTGGGAGAGAGGCTTTGATCAAGTATTTCAAGAGACAGGTATAGGGTCCATTTCTTGTTCTGTACTGAAAACTGTTTAAGTGATTTCCAAGTTGAATCCTTGTGCAAAAGTGCTGATCAAGGTCTTGGTATCCCTGTTACATTTCACAGTTGATGTCGAGCAATCAGAGCTTCAGCATGTGACGATGGTTATGCTGTAAATATGTCCTCAAAATTTTGATTTTAGTATTGCATTTCTTATATTAATTCATTGTATTAATATTTGAGGAATTAATTAAACTAAATTGCCAAAGTTCACTTATTACTCAAAATTCAAAAGTAATGGAGATGCAAATAAAGTTAGCTATCAGTAACATTGATGATGTTGTTTTATAATTTATGTTCTGCTTTTTCTCAATTTGAATGCATTGCAACTTAAATGGAGAATAAGGTGGCATATTAACAAGGAAAGGGGTGATTTAACCAGGAATGAGGTGGAAAATCAGTTTAATATTAACCAGGATAATGGTGACATCAACCAGGAAATGTTGTTTAATTTAACCAGAAAGGGGTGGAACATTCTGTGATATTAACCAGGATAGTATTAGCATCAACCAGGAAATGTTGGTTAATATCACAAGGAATGAGGTGAATACCCATTGATATTAACCAGGACAGTGTCAAAATTTCACCACGAAATTTAACCAGGCTTTCCTGGTTATATCTACCAGGATTTTGTTAAAATCTCATTAACCAGGCAACTTTGTGAAAACAACCAGGATATATAGGGTAGCATATGAACGCAACTCCTGGTGAAAATTTCACCAGGTTGTTTTTGGAGTGTAGGCCTATACGTAGGTCTTCATTCGTTATGATTATCAAATACGTACGTGATAATCACTACATAAGTACGTAGTAATTATTACGTACGTACGTAATAACACTACGTACGTACGTAGTAATTATCACGTACGTACGTGATATTACTACGTACGTACGTAGTATTATCACGTACGTACGTGATAATTATTACGTACGTACGTAGTATTATTACGTACGTACGTAATAATTTTTTTTTAACCATGTCCTCTCTAGGTCTTCGTATTCAATACTAATTCTGCGCTTAAAGTCACCCTCTTAGGTTTGACAGTTTCGTATAACGGCGATTATGTTATACCAAGTGGTTAATAAAGATAAATGAGGGCTTGAAAGACACCCCCTCCCCACCCCCCCCCCCCGCCCTCAGCCACAATCATCATCAGCAAAATTGTTGCCATCACGGGTAACTTATTCTTCATGGGATTTCCTATAAGTCTTCTTAACTTCGAAAAGGGCAACTACCATGGAATAACAAAAAAGGCATATGAATGTGTCAGTGTTCTCTCAAGCCAGGCGGACGCTGTCAAATTCACAGTGGCTTATATTATGACAGCAGTATCATTTAATATGCTATGAGATCATATCAAAACAATCTCAATGTTATAGACTGTAAAATAATGTCAATACCATATCAACAACAGAAACAGATTAAAGTTGGTCGATCGAATATCTCCTTGGAAGAAGAGAACAAAATTGTTTTTGCAGTTGCCTCAATAATCACCCCATCAATGAAATTAGTACCGCCCTCTTCCCAAAATCCTCCAAAATAAGCCCTTTTGACGCCAAGGTTCTCTAGCTCTTTTGTCGCCATTTTTCTTCTTTTATTATTATTTCTTATTTTGGAAATTTTATTTGGGCAATACTAGACATAAAAAAATATATGTTCTTTATAATAGACTACATTTGAAAACGTGTGCTCATATTAAACTATGTTCAAGGATATTACATAAAAATGAAAACTTGTATTTCCCCTCCTCTTTTATCATGTATTTAATGTTCTGGTTATTAAATATATAAATTGTATAGTTGTGTAAATTGTATTATTAAAAAGTGAGATTGTAAAAGTTATACATTTTCTCGAGGTAATTTTGTTCGTTATGCGTTCTATCGACATAAAGCTAGTTGGAGGACGTTTGCTATATTCATTTTGTTAACGTAAACACTATCACTATGACTTTACGCGACGATAAGTCCAGGGCAGTTGTTGAACAGCCATTTGAACATATAGCTTTTCTAGTGCCTTCATAAATATCATTTATTCATACAACCTGCATGTACAATGATACAGCTCCAAATAAAACCAAATATAAACATCTTTTTTTACCATAAATCGTCATATTTGCCTTTAACATCGTTCCATTCTTAAAATAAGATGCCTCGTTCTTCGGCGTTCATTTCATAATTTGAATTCATTAACTCGTGAAAAGTCTTTCGAGTCGAATTGAATTGTTTACATCTGATTTACTAGACTATTGATAAAAAAATTACAATTATTTTTATTCTTTTTCTGATTCTATCCCATCGTTTTATTTTTCCTTATACTTTAAAACAAAAATTCAACTGACATCGTTTATAATGCATATCAATTATTCTCGAGTAGGTAAGTTAACACGAATAGATCAAAGTTAAATTTTTACCCTCGTAAATTTCATTCTGTTAGTCGTCTAAGGGATCGAGACATATAAATCTCGCGATATTCTTTCTTCTATATAGCAAAGCAGGAGTTAAGTCAAGATATGTTTATAATATTCAGCGCAAAATATTTTAAATTAGCAGCATTTGTTGAGCATGGATATATCATGTAGCTCCATCAGATAACTACAGCTGGTTGCTATAAGCATCGTGTAAAATAGTGACATACTTTACTCCATTAACACTTTATGTCTGCAAGTATGATTTCGCAGGAAATTTACCAAAGAGCAACATTATGATATCTTTATTAATATGCTTTGAAACAGGATTTATATATATATATATATCACCTTGCATCAAATTAAAAACGTAATTGTTAGCTTTTTGGATTGGTTCACAATTTAAAGTGTTTTTGTTTATGTTAAGCAAAATCAATATCTAAATCAGGTAAGACCTGCAGATAAGTTGGCTTTCGCAATTTCAAGGTCAAGGTTACAATCTAATTTGCATATAAGAATGTAGCGAAATGTGTTAAAAGATATCAACGCGGGGGTCAGGGCAAGAAAAACTTAGGGAATAAAAAAATAGTCATTCTGACGTCATATAGAATATTATTGTTATTAGTACGTTGATTATTAAACAAATAAGTCAAAAAATATGTTTGAGATAAGGCTTCAACGAGAGAGCAAGTGAGTTCTTCCTTATTTTATTTTTCACTCCTCTGAATACTATTTCTAAGAAAATTGGCCTTACTGTAACTATCTGGATGTAATAAACTTTCATAAAGCCTTAATTTACTTTCGGGCTAAAAGCTTCATCTATATATACCTTGGTAAATCGTTAGAAAACTGCCCATCCTAAAGAATTTGCAGGCGATTTTCTGAAATCTGTCAACAATCTATCAACCTTTTTGGCAATAAAGTTGATTAAGATTCTTAACGTTGCTTTGTAACTGGACGGAACGGTACTTAGAAAATCGTCAATACGCCACGACTATAATACATATACAGTGAATGTTGGTTAAATATTTATATGGTACGATTTGCATCAACAGCTGTTTGTCTCAAGGAGACCTCTTTATACATATTCATGAGATGCCATTCTCTCTAACCAATTTAAAGGGATATTCTGCTGGAGGAGAATGTAACACTTATCCTAAAGAGAAAGAGAGAGAAAAAAACAGGATTCTAATTTTAAACTATTCGTTGAACCCCTTTTCGAAATCTTGTCCCGAAATCGAGATATGGGTAAATGGAACTCATCTGTTTCGGCTGGCTAAATTCTTCCTGACCCAGGGGAGTGTAGGAGATGGTTTGTGAGTTCATGAAGCCAAATGTTTTTCGAAAAGCTTTATTTTCTTATTAGAATATTCTGGTTGATTTATCCTTGAAATATAATACATGTTTTCAATGTTCTCTGTATTTAGCCTTTATAATAAAAAATCTATTTTTTTGCGCATCTCTTTGTTTGGATTAATGTTTTAAATATGAAAAATAAGAACAAATACAGTATGTCAATTGAAATGACATGATGCCACCATGCACTCTGCTGTTACCAGATGAATTTATAAAATATGTACACATTTAAAACAAGCAATAATATCTACGTCATAAAAACAATGTTATGCATGGATGGATTTGTGACGTAACGATGCAGGTATTTCAAGCACAAGACTTGAAGTCACCATTTTAACTACAAAGAATGGGTTCCAGACTTCACCATTCATGTAACTATAGGAACGATGATAACAACATCAATTCAAAGGTTTGCACACAAAACAAAGGTTACGCAAAACATAAAATTTGTCGGACACAAACTGTTCTGTACCAAAGATAATGAACTTGTCAATTAGCAACAATATTCCATACTGTTAAATTCAATCTATCAATGTTATAATGTTCAGCAGGGGGGGGGGGGGGTATCTTCGAAGATGAAATTGCTTTTTCAGATCGAGTGACATAAAGTTACGACCTTCACACAATATGCAAATTTAAAACATGTTTTGATATGAATACAATGAATTAGCAGCATCAACTCTGCTCCTGCGACACGTGCATGTGTGTGTGGAGATGACGTCATCAATGTTCTACAAACAGCAACAAATATGTACGAAACTTGAGAATGTTGAAATGTTTATTCACATGTCATCATATTTTTGGCAGATTATATCGGGTAGAAACAAAATACCATATGATTGGATTACGGGTTTTGGAAGAGGGTTAATCTGGTGAGGGGTGCTGGTGGCGTTTGAGTTGGCGATGGCGTTGGCGTTGGCGTTGGCGTTGGCGATGGCTATGGCGTTAGCGTTAGTGATGGCGTTGGCGTTGGCGTTTGCGGTAGAAGCATCGAAGGACAGTGGAGCATCTGGATTTTGTCTACTTCACTGTAGCCTGGTTTCGTAAAGATGTGGATGTACTTTTCTTTATTTCTTTGTCATTTCTTAATCCATCATTTTGTCTCTCTTTTGCCTGTTTTATTGCTCTTCGGGGACTTCTATTCTCCAAGTTTTCTTGTTGATCTTTTTTAGTACTTTCCTCAACCATTCAATTATCTTTCCAATGTATGGCCTGCTCTCTATAGAGCAATTCTTTTGGCACAAAAAGAAATGTTAATTGTATGTTTGTACTTTAAGTTCCATTTAAACCTCTGTAATACCTTGGTAAAATACTTCTTTTTATACACGAATGGCTTAGCATTAGAGGTATGTCTCTCTGAAGCAGAATATTGTAAGAAAGACATAGTTAATAGATTTTCAAGGACAAAGAAATATTAGGTTACATCCTGAATAAATGGATTCATTCATATTCACGCCTTTGTATTATGAAAAATCCTAGAAACATACTAGTAAGGGCCAAAAACACACTGTTATGGCATACACATAACTATATACTTGATCCTGGCGTCTGATTGCCTGAGTGCTTGTTTTTAAATAAATCATTTCCAATCTGTCGAACTTTTAGTTCAAAAAGTTGAAGAATGTTTTCTTTACATTGAATGGCTGCTCTCCTTCTCCTTCTCCTTCTCCTTCTCCTTCTCCTTCTCCTTCTCCTTCTCCTCCTCCTCCTCCTCCTCCTTCTCCTTCTCCTTCTCCTTCTCTTTCTCCTTCTCCTTCTCCTTCTCCTTCTCCTTCTCCTTCTCCTTCTCCTTCTCCTTCTCCTTCTCCTTCTCCTTCTCCTTCTCCTTCTCCTTCTCCTTCTCCTTCTCCTTCTCCTTCTCCTTCTCCTTCTCCTTCTCCTTCTCCTTCTCCTTCTCCTTCTCCTTCTCCTTCTCCTTCTCCTTCTCCTTCTCCTTCTCCTTCTCCTTCTCCTTCTCCTTCTCCTTCTCCTTCTCCTTCTCCTTCTCCTTCTCCTTCTCCTTCTCCTTCTCCTTCTCCTTCTCCTTCTCCTTCTCCTTCTCCTTCTCCTTCTCCTTCTCCTTCTCCTTCTCCTTCTCCTTCTCCTTCTCCTTCTCCTTCTCCTTCTCCTTCTCCTTCTCCTTCTCCTTCTCCTTCTCCTTCTCAAAAGTTGACAACTTGGTATACTTACAAGGATATTTCAGTGGGTTTGAGGATCGTTTTATTACGTAGAAGATTTTGGATCGCTTGTTCAGAATAACATCATATGGGGACGACTGTAGCTTAAATGCTGCTTTAAGAGCAGAGTCAGTCTTGACGGAATAAGTCAATTTTTAATCATGTCTCTTAATAATCAGTCGATCAAATGGTATCATTAAAACATTTCTGCTATCAACAAACATTCATTGGAAGCATGGGTTCATTACTTGTTTTTACTAACAGCAGAAATGAAAGAAAAAAGTATTTATTTGTATGGCAATAAGTTCAGTTTGCAATGTTTCGTACACAAATTGTATCTTTCTCTCTCTGTGTATGTCATAAGACCAAAATACAACCCGGCATGATTACACCATTGACTGTCGGCGAAACCAATGTCAACGCTCGGAATACAGCTGTAAATAGGCACCCAATTAATTGTTTCTTTGCGATAACAGATCAAATCAGAGAAACGTTGTTCAACAAGCATTGTTCTATCTGGTATAGCTGTAATCTATCATATATCTTAATGGAGTTTTCAACATTTATTCCCAAGAGGCTATAGAAAACGGACTACCGTCATTTCGTATCTCGTTCTAGTGCATATATACAACAACACGTTTTAAGTGTTGATGGTATATTACCTCTAATTAGTATGTATTATCTCTACCCAATAGTAGGTAATTAGAAATTCTCAAGTTTGATTAGGCATTGTATTTACATATGGTACAAGGAAAAATACAATTTGTTTAATTTGAGGCTGTTTATATGATATATAAAGTCCCTGTACAGAATTCAATTTCGTTACTTGTTCATTTTCGTTAAGCGTCATCCGTTCGTGAAATTTCACTTCTTTTTTTTTAGAATTTTCACCATTTTTAAAATATTTTTTTATGAGAATTAGAAAGAGAGTGAAGGTGCGAGAAGAGATTGAACCGCTGATCTGATCTTGAAATAATTAATGTATGCATAAACTAACACGCAGTGCAGTTACTAATGCATCTTAGTGACGTCATGGTTATATATGCATGAAACCGTTTTATGTTTTGTTTTTTCGTCGGTTTACAATTTTATGAACTGAGGAAATATAGTTTCTTACAGTTTTAGATATGGAATATTATTTGGGAGATATATGTTTCATATCGGTTATACTTTTATACAAATGAATGTGCATAAAAAAATGTTACTCACATTCGTAGAGATGGTGCGTTAGTTGAAGGATCTTCAGTTTTCGATGACGAAATCTAATAGTTCAATTATTTTGCAGGTTAATTATTCGTCTTAATAAGCCAATTTATAGGCTACTTACATATACATTTCCATCCAATAAGCGAGAAACCTCTCTCCAAATTTTGGCGTCCTGAAATATTCCAACTTTCATGAAACGTTTTCCACTAGTTTAATATATTCCCATAAAATGTAGAACTTTTCAAGAAAATAAATCAGTTTGGGTCTTTTTCGCCATATCGGGAGCACGCCAACCGCGCCAACAGCATAGGTATATACTGAATCCGCAATAACATTTCGAGCTAAAAATAGTGAAGAAAAATATATGATTATATTTTAATTATTTAATTATTATTTTTTAATTATGTTTTTTAATTATTCTACAATTTAATGCGAGCAAAAATCACCCTGACTATTCAGTTTTCATGAGATATTTACCCTTTTTATTGGGTATGAAGATAATTATTAATTTTAAATTTAAGGGAATTAGCTCTATCCATGCCAAAATTTAATAAAGGCTATATACGTGAATGCAGCCATGTTACTAAACTATACTATACCATACCCCCAATAGCATACCATACCATACCATACCATATATCTTACCATCCATATGCAGTAAACGTGTTGATTTCTTTCAAACTTATACCATAAATGAACTTTGGACGAACTTCTCTGGAATTATATATTAAGTAGGTTAGGTGCACCAGAATTTCATGTATATAGGCCTGAGTGCTTTACCGAAATCTATTGGTTTGGACAATGCCTGTATCCACCATGGATTGCAAATATCTTGCAATTACCGGGAGAAGTAGCGGTATATATCTATATGGGTGTTAAATGGAGCGAGAAATTAAGAATTCATTAAAATTTCATTATGGTATTCTTACTTGGTATCCGTTTTGCACCAATACTACAATAACAAGATATGTTAACAGATGCCTATTTGGTCATCAGATCAAAGATAAATAAAATAACAAATATACAAATGAATACAAAGTTCGCCCCACCCCCCCCCCCCCGTAACCCCTTCGTCATGCAGGAATGGTGCAAGCTAAGTCATTTCATCTCAAAAGCATTCAGCTCCTTTAAGTTCTCTATTGTGTATCAGAAAATGCCATTTCTTTCAAATTCGCGCGTGTTAGAAGGTGTCATCTCAAAATTTCCGGATGACAAATTTCCTGACCGTCTGATGACAACAATCTTCTGTTCCACACAACCTAATTCATAATTTTATCGTCACGTTTACAACATTCGTGAGAATCATGGAATTTGGGGAATTTGTTAAGTTAGTAGATACTATATAGCATGCGGGTGACAATATAAAAGAGGTTTTGATAGGCCTCTCCCCAGAATAACTTCCGATGTTTCGATGTAAACGTTTCGCTCAAAAAAAAAAAAAAAAAAAATCAGAGACTGGGTATCTTCAATAGTGGCGGTTACGGTTACAGTTAGTTTTCTAGTCATTTAACAACCCCCCCCCCCCGCCCCCATATGCTAAGAATGAGCACTTCATGCAGTCAAGAACAACTCATGGAATGTTTATACGATTTTGGTAAATATTAAGAGTCTTGCCATTCAACTGAGGTTAATTTAACATTCATATATAATGTATTGGATATCTCATTTGACTTGCATAACAATATAACCAATTTTGTTTCAACTTTATATAAACAAAATATCGAAACTTATACACTTTGAACATTCCTCCTCCTCCTCCTCCTCCTCCTCCTCCTCCTCCTTTTGGACCAAAATGTTATCTACCAATAAAAGATATTGATAAGAAAATTCCTGAATTTGAAATGGTGCCCAGATATTTATTTAAGGAGTGTTAAATTAGACACTCTCATGGCTGTATAGACCTATGAATGTAACAGTAAAAATGTGCGGGAGATATAATTGAATTTACTAATATTTTGTTCTGAAATTATCAGAGAGAAAGATCTTAACATTCTGACGGCATCTTAGTACGTTTCTATTCAGACCAATAAAAGGTATCGACTTTGGTTATGAAAATTTAAAATAAGTGACATTCCAATATTTGAATCATGTTCTAGTTATATATTGAAAGCATTAAGTAGGTTTGATGATTTAAAGAAGATAGGTGTACTACAAATACGTGTATAGTCAGTGGCGTAGCCAGGATTTTTTCAGTGGGGGGGGGGCGCTGGGGGCTTGACCATTTCCTGGGAGGGCGTCTTGTTACTATCTAAGCGGAGCGCCACCATGAGTTGGCGCGCAGCGTAGCGGCAATTTTAAGCTAAAAGGGCCTCCTAGATCGTTGGAAATGACACTTGCCAGGCCTTGTAAGCTCCTCTTAAGTTTTCTCAACATTTTGAGGTCCCATGTCTTGATATGGTCATCAAATAGTTTAGTGAAATAGAAACAAAAAAACCAGTCTGGTAAGTTACTTTGAAATATCATGACATATCTTTTGTGAGTTTGACACCGGCTTTGACATTTTTCGAAAATCTGAAAATTGCGCGTGGAAAATAAGGAAAGATTGACTGGGCTTTCAGCCAAGTAACATACTGAAATGACCGAACTATATGTCAAACTGACTTCAAAGATTGTGTCTGAATATTATTAGGGTGATAAACTGATTTAAAATCGAGACCATTGAGATCAATGATATATTTTTCGCACATGTAATTTTTTTTCGACACCGGAAATCCCAGTGGGAGGGCGACTGGGGGGCGACAAGCTTTCATGGGGGCTGTCGCCCCCCCCCGTGGCTAAGCCACTGTTTATAGTTCTATAGAAATATGCTCTTTGAAAAAGACGACTAACGAAGAAAAAACCCTGAAAAGTTGAACCTGAAACAATTTAGAAATGAAAGTGGGATAACCTCTTGTTTTTCAACAAGAACGGAGGAACTGTATTTCCTTTCTTTCTTTCATTCTTTGAAAGAAAGTAAAACTCAAGGCCCTAAAGAATACTTATTTATATTATCGATCAACACGTATAATTGCCAGAGGTTCACTATACGGATATTGACAAGCCTGGTACAACTTGACTGTTGTAGAAAGTGAATACTTTGTGAGGTCCAAAACGGGTATAGCTAGCTCCTAGTATTAGAAGAAGAAAGAGAAGGAGAAGGAGATGGAGAAGGAGAAGGAGAAGGAGAAGGAGAAGGAGAAGGAGAAGGAGAAGGAGAAGGAGAAGGAGAAGGAGAAGGAGAAGGAGAAGGAGAAGGAGAAGGAGAAGGAGAAGGAGAAGGAGAAGGAGAAGGAGAAGGAGAAGGAGAAGGAGAAGGAGAAGGAGAAGGAGAAGGAGAAGGAGAAGGAGAAGGAGAAGGAGAAGGAGAAGGAGAAGGAGAAGGAGAAGGAGAAGGAGAAGGAGAAGGAGAAGGAGAAGGAGAAGGAGAAGGAGAAGGAGAAGGAGAAGGAGAAGGAGAAGGAGAAGGAGAAGGAGAAGGAGAAGGAGAAGGAGAAGGAGAAGGAGAAGGAGAAGGAGAAGGAGAAGGAGTAGGAGAAGGAGAAGGAGAAGGAGAAGGAGAAGGAGAAGGAGAAGGAGAAGGAGAAGGAGAAGGAGAAGGAGAAGGAGAAGGAGTAGGAGAAGGAGAAGGAGAAGGAGAAGGAGAAGGAGAAGGAGAAGGAGAAGGAGAAGGAGAAGGAGAAGGAGAAGGAGAAGGAGAAGGAGAAGGAGAAGGAGAAGGAGAAGGAGAAGGAGAAGGAGAAGGAGAAGGAGAAGGAGAAGGAGAAGGAGAAGGAGAAGGAGAAGGAGAAGGAGAAGGAGAAGGAGAAGGAGAAGGAGAAGGAGAAGGAGAAGGAGAAGGAGAAGGAGAAGGAGAAGGAGAAGGAGAAGGAGAAGGAGAAGGAGAAGGAGAAGGAGAAGGAGAAGGAGAAGGAGAAGGAGAAGGAGAAGGAGAAGGAGAAGGAGAAGGAGAAGGAGAAGGAGTAGGAGAAGGAGAAGGAGAAGGAGAAGGAGAAGGAGAAGGAGAAGGAGAAGGAGAAGGAGAAGGAGAAGGAGAAGGAGAAGGAGAAGGAGAAGGAGAAGGAGAAGGAGAAGGAGAAGGAGAAGGAGAAGGAGAAGGAGAAGGAGAAGGAGAGGAGAAGGAGATAGGGAAGGCGAAGGAGAAGTTATCTGCATTTGGATACTGCACTGAGATGTTAAAAGTTGTTATATTTTTTGGCTTATCTTTGAATATGTTCACATGTTCAGAATAGAAACATTGTTTGTAGACATTCATTATACACCATGCATGCAAGCTGTGTAGCAAACCCGGCTATAGACCAAATATGACATCAGAAGCTGTAAAAATATGGAGCGCCTTCTGTGCCAATTTGTTATGCCCTCGTACAGTGTTACGCCGTCTCACACGATTAATATTTTGTCGGTTCATAACATTATGATGTAACTCCTATTAGAGCGTATTATTATTTCGAAAGTATGTTCCTAATGGGTCCGAAAGCAATGCTCATTAAGTTGCCGGAATCACATAAAAAAATGCTTTTGACATTCCGGCTCTAACATCGCTCTCTTCTTGTGAGTTCTCTAATGTCCCTCATCATGTCTCTGTCCAATACTGATGCTCGGTTTGCTAGCCTACATTTTGCTAGCCTGATGCCAATTAAGTAAGGACCAAGGCACATGACAGTTAGTTTAGGCATTGGCAAGCTTGCACTTAAACCCTTTTTACCACAAACCCGCGAGGAAGGTAATTTATTTACGGGTTGCCCCCATTTTTCGCCCTCTGATCAATAAATTAACCCCCACCGTACTTCCTCCGAAACAGGTTTTCTTCTGTTTTTATATTCTCATTTGCTATAGGCAACAAGGTCATTGACAGAAGGAGGAACGCCACCCTATTGGAGGGGGTGAAAAGAAGAGAGCAAATTGATATCCTACTTAAAAACTCGCCAAAAGAAAGAGCAGCCGAAAGTGGTCACGTATATCTCACAACATTGCTTTAGGTATGTATGTTCTTCTTTCACTTAGCCTATGTTCAATTATTCGTTCCGTTTTTTGTAAGGTTAGCCTAGATATATTTGGTTTTAAGTTTCCCCCATGAATGTTTACGAAAAGTAGAATTTTCCTATATAAACCTCTATTTGGCTGTATTGAATGAAACTCGGATATCAACTCCATATAGTTTAACAGGAAATGCAAGGTACATAATGGTAATTCATCGGCTAATTTTGGCTGGCAATATGGAAACGAAAATATATATAGCTACAAACATACAGGCATTAGTTATGGCTAGGCCAATACTCAAAACGTGGAATAAAGTTGAAACTGGTTATACCGGCTCGACCTCCCCCACCCCCCCCCCCGTCCCCGGTTCCATTTAATGGAATGCTGTCATGGAGAACACGTCAGTTGTAAACACTGTTATAATTCTATAAAACTACATGTGAGCATAAAGGACCTTATACAAGAGAAATAAAGATTTGTATTCATATTGGAACTTTTGAGAATTTCATATATGAATTCAGCTTGTTTATATAAGTATGTATATATATATATATATATATATATATATATATATGTTATTATCACAGATCGATACCTCAACCAATTATCAGGTTTCAATGTGTGCTTGGGTATCAATTTGCCTCTCAAAATGAGGGGGATTACAGGTGCAGATCGAGGTTGTGTGCCCCCCCCCCCCTGGGGGGCGGGTGGGTGGGAGGAGAGTTGCTCCAAGCTTCTAATGAAACTAACACCTTTTACGCGTTTGGTTCCTCATGGCTGGCAGCGACTTCTGTGCTTAAAATCCAGGGCTCACCTGTTCCGAGCCGGTGTGCCAGCTAGACAAATCTATTCCTGCATCAGACCAATGGAATTGTAAGCGGCTCCCTGACCAAACCTGCTTCAACTGAAACTGCGGTGGTTGAATAATGTCGGACGAAACATTTAAATGCAGCTACAAAAGCTTAGCCTTGCTATATAGACCTACCGCAGTGTTTCATAATATTTACCGACCTATGTTAGATTACTCTACATTTAACGATCAGACCTAATTTTGTCATCGTCACTGACGCTGATAGATTAGATTATTTATAATCTAATGATTGCTGAATACACTTGTTGGTGTTTCCGGAATGAACATTTCATGAAAGAGGCCTTGTACCAGTGACATGATCAGAATAATGAAATGTAATTATCAATGAAAGTTCACCAGCACTTTTAATTATTTACTTCATGACTGACTCAGATCGGGAGTGGAAACACCAAGTCTCCCTTTGCTGAGTGACGGTAAATATCGGAGAATTTCGCCTATGCATATTCTTCGTTATGATCTGTTGTAACCAGTGACACGCGCGATAAATGAAATACAGTTATCAAATGAAAGGTAACCGGCACTTTAAATTATTTATGTTTGACTCACGGTATCATAGATGTTCGCTATGCTGCATATGCAAACATCTGTAAATTTATTACCGCGTTTACACACGCAGTATAACCTTTGATCAAACCGATAAGTTTATGTTAAAATCAGTTGTTATGTTTCTGCTTTTTTCTGATTTAAGAACATGATGCGCCACGATCCATCGATACATCTCAAATTTGAAAAGAGACAGTTTTGTCTATAACACGATCATGCCAGTTCCTTGTTCGTGATTGGCGACTATTTACTTCAAATCGTAAACATGTGCGCAGGAAGAAAATTAAGCCACTTGTTTCTTTCTTCTGTCGAATAGAATTACGAAGTACTCCTTTAATTTATGAGGCACACTATATAATGACAAGGCTACAGACGAACTCTTGATCAAGTAATCCGTATTCTGTTTAACTAAGCAGATTACATTTGTTGTATTAAGATAAAGACTTTAACCTGTGGTAAGTTATATTAGCTACCTATCATGATAACCAGTATTATGCTACTGGTATAATGTACCCGGGCTATCCCAACAAAATTGCAGTTGAACGGTGGTACTTAACCTAAACCAAAATGGAAACAGCAGAAGAGAATAGATCTGTCAAGTTGAAAAGGGAGATTGGTGTTTTTGGAGGTGTCGCTGTAAATGTTGGCATTGTGATTGGCTCTGGTATTTTCGTCACACCTAAAGGAGTTCTGTATGGTTCAGGAAGCGTCGGTTTGGCGTTAGTAATATGGCTGGTCAGTGGAATCTTCTCGCTGGTGGGTGCATTATGTCTCGCGGAACTGGGTACAATGATACCACAACATGGTGGATTGTACGCTTATGTTCATTATGCGTTTGGCGCATTTTGGTCCTTTCTCCTGCAGTGGGTTAGTATTGTTATGATACAACCAGGAGCGTTAGCAATATCAGCCATCACCTTTGCTACATACGCCATCCAGCCGTTTTATCCAGATTTAGACTGCCCACCCCCTCCGCTTGATTTAGACTGCCCACCCCCTCCGCTTGTCATTCGAATGTTGTCTTTAGTCTGCATCAGTAAGTATCAAATGACTTATGAATGTAATCTATATGTTACAGGGGAGCATTAATGATTGTTTGGGAGGGGTTTTCATATATACAAACAATTCCACCCGATATGCACACAGAGAACACAGTTACTACTGTAAATCTTAAAAGTTTTGTAACAAAGTAAAAATTGGATAGAGCTGATAAATCGGTAGCATGTGCTATTAGGATTACAGTAAGAACTGAGGATATGTGTAATTCCAACAAATCCAAGGAGTCGAGGGGGGGGGGGGTTGATGTTATCACTTGATAGAATTAATTATATTGATGAATATAAACGAAATTTCCAATCATTAAAAATAAAACTGTTTTGAAGATGCGATGCCAGAAGGTGTCTCAGAAATTGGGAGACATAAGCCCAGTCGAGCGAGAACGATTAATTATCTTTTAAAAAATGTAATATTTATAAATCATGTCAGACAAACTAAACACAACCTACATCTGCGAAATGTCGTAGCCTTAAAGGAATATTACGGTGACGTTATACTGATCTTAAAGTGAAAAAAATAGTTCGCATTGTTAAGTTAAAAGCCTCATCTCAGTATATATATTCCTGCCTAGAAATTTGGTTGATTGAATGGTAACCAAGTTTGACTGGGTAAACCCTTTCTTTCTTCAGGAAGGGGAGCATAGTGTATGGGTGCACAGTGATGCCATCATCGGAGATATTTTTTTTATGATAACCTTTGTACTTTCCCAATTATAATCTTCTTGTTGAACTTGCCTTGACATTTGATACCTTTGGAATGTTTCCTTAACGGTCAATATTCTCAATATTTAGAAATTGCATCATTAAGGTGCAAGGTTTTGTAGAAATATTACTTCCTCTGTGGACAAATGGTTTGAAAATTATAAAGGAAATCAAAACCATTTGAGTCCAACTCAATTGCTATGCATGAAGACATCATTTGCTCTGTTGTTGCTAGATGTATTAACAAAAGTTCACAAAATCTGAAAGCGTCATATTCTTCGTATTGCAAAATACTATGAAATTCACATTTTGTCCTAAAAATGAAAACTTCCCAGCAAGTTTGCTGAGCAATTCACTACAGCAATCGGATTATCTCTTTAAATAAAACAGTCGTGTAGCAGTTGGCTGTAAAATATACAGGTTTCCAATAACGTTCCCAATATCATTTGAAACCCTTTGAGAAATAAACTTTGGTGATAAATAGTACAATTCAAAGAAAATTTTAAAACTTGATAAATATTAATATTTTTATCCATTTCCCTTTCCTTGCAGTACTCGTGTCTGCTGTTAATGTCGTCAGTGTACGAGCAACAAGTTTGGTACAGGACACCTTCACAGTCATGAAGACGGTGGCGCTACTTATAATTATTGTTGTTGGCATTGTTGAGTTGAGTAAAGGTAAGAGAGCAGGGTCCCGATGGGTCGGCATAATCGGTTCGGGACCAGTAAAGTTCGCCCAACGAATAGTCCAGCTACTGTTATTATATCCTTAATATGTGATACTGTATCTGTTTGCTTCAAAGTTCACTGTTGCTCAGTTAAGAAATACATAACTCAATGAGTATCTCTTAAATGACAGAAAAAGAAATGAAACAACTTTTATCAAAAATACATTATGTTTCTCTTTTACCAGCCAATTAACTAATGAAATATCTTAATTACTAAATTGTTCTTAATTAATTTCACGTTATCAGTGTCATTTTCAGGAGTCCAAGGGTGGGGTGGCTAGAATTATGACTGAATTATAAAGGCCGAAATTGAAATATTTTCTTAGCCTGCTCAAACTTATTGTAGCTTTGCGTCTTACAGTTTCACTGAGGACTCGCTCCCCCCTCCTCCCCCCCCCCCCGCATTACAGTCATTGTTAACATATCAACGTGATATATTACTTTTTGAAGAGATACAGGAATCATATTCGTTCATTAGAGAGTGTTGTGGTCAAGTAATTAAGGCAGTGGACTGGTGATCTGAGGATTACAGTATCGAGCCCTGGCCAGATCATTGCGTTGTGTCATTGGGCAAGGCGCTTTACCTCCATTGCCTCTCTTCACCCAGGTGTATAAATGGGGACTTGCGAGGTAACTTATAAATATAGTTGCGTGCGCCGGTTTCTGGCTGCACCCTATGGGAAGTCCCCCGGGACACGTGGTTGTGGTGCACTGTGGTGCCCCAGGAGTGATTGATTGAATTGCGCACACTTTGGTGTGTAGGACGTGACAAGTTACCAATGACCAAGGTTAATAGCACATTTGAACATTTTCTGTTGACTTTGGCGCTATATAAATTTCTTCTGATTGATTGATTGATTGATTAAGTCTTTGTAAATGTTGGTTGCGGATTTGGTCACTCCCGTGAAACTCCCCACCCCCCCCCCCGCACTTTTTTTAGATTCACATCAAGACAATAAAGTTACTGACTCGGTTCGATCACCTTTCTTAGAACCATTTAAGCACATATATATTTGGGTTTCGCTTGAATATTGTTTTCTCAATTATTGGATACTGACGTCACATGGTATATATGTTGATGACTAGTTTGAAAAGTCGAGTTTCATTTAAATAAATAAAGAAGATTAAAACAAGACAAAAATAGAAATTCTAAACTTGCCCTTTACATGTGATTTTTACAAAATTAATATAAAAAAATGAAAAGTGGGCGTCGAAATGTTAAGGAACGAATGGATTTAGTAGTCATAGCTGTACTTAATCTTCATTTGCGATTGCTATAATAATATATGAAATAACATTTATTTTACCCATCCCAACCCAGTATTAAAACAAATAA